>NW_024044977.1:0-70397 GCF_015852505.1 Tachyglossus aculeatus | reverse complement strand
GAGAAGGAGGGCCAGTGTTTGGTTCAGGAGGATTACCAGTACCAGGAAGAGTGGGAGGGCCTGGAAAATTAGGAGAAGGGGGGCCAAGACAGAGAAGGAGGAGGCGCAGTATCCAGCAGAGGAGGAGGGCCAGGAGCAGGCAGAGGAGAAACTGGATCATGAGGTGGATGGGCTCTAAGACCAGCCTGAAGGTGAGAACCTAGACCAAGCAGAGGACGAAGGCCAGTGCCAGGTGGAGGAGCCAGATAGGGTAGGAGGGCCAGGAAGAGTCAGTGGAGAATTGCTGAAGAGTGAAGAGCAGACAGTGGAGGAGAGAGAAAATCATTGGGAGGAGGCGAGCCGGATCAGGAGGAGGAGGGGGCCCAGGACCAGACGGATGGTGGTGGGCCAGGATGAGGCAGATGAAGAAGAAGAGGACCTTCTCTCCTTTTCCATGCCCACTCTGATCCTCGGAGACTTCATCATCCACATGGATAGCCCTGGTGATTCCTCTGCCGCCCGCCTTCTAACTCTCCTTGACGCTGTCAACCTCATGCTCCACCCCCCAGGTCGCCCACTCACCAACTGGGTGATACCCTCGACCTCATCATCTACTACCGCTGTAATGTGTCCACCCTCACCAACTCTGAAATCCCTCTCTCTGATCATTATCTTCTCACCTGCCTCCTCACTCACACTCCTTTCCCTTGTAAATCCACATTACTCCCTCACAGAGATCTCCGCTCTCTTGACCCCATCCATCCTTCTGAGCGCCTCACACCCCACCTCGCCTCCCTCTCCTCTCTACCCAATCTTGATGATCAGATTGTTGCTCTCAACTCTACCCTTTCTACTCAGCTAGACTCACTCGCTCCATTTTCCATTCGCCGCTCTCGTAACACTGGATCACTGCCACTGTCCGCCTTCTTCGCTCTTATGCTCGAGCAGCCGAACGCTGCTGGCGAAAGTCTAAACACCATGCCAACCTCGTTCACCTCAGGTTTATCTTTTCCTGCCTTAGCTCAGCTCCCTCCTTTGCCATACAAAACGATTTCTAGTCCATTATTGACACCCATGCCCATCATCCCCTTCAGCTCTCCCGTACATTCAACTCCTTCTTCAGGCCCCCGGTTCTTCCCCCTCCTAATTCACTCACCACCAACGATTTGGCCTCCTACGTCGTTCATAAAATTAAATCACTCAGGTTTGACCTCCCCAACACCACTCCTCTCCCCCCTTCCCTTCTCCAGCCCCCCGGCTCTCAAAACTCTCCGCTACTCTCCCATCCTTCCCAGCAGTATCCTCAGAGGAGCTCTCCTCCCTTCTGTCAAGTTCTACTCTGGCCACCAGTGCTTCTGACCCCATTCCCTCTCACCTCCTGAAATCGCTCGCTCCTTTTCTTCTCCCCTCCTTAACTTCCATCTTCAACCGCTCACCCTCAACTGCTTCCTTTCCCCTCTGCTTTCAAACACGGCCATGTCTCTCCCATCCTAAAAGTACCCTCTCCTGACCCCACCTCACTCTCTAGTTATCTCGCCATCTCCCTCCTACCGTTCCTTTCCAAACTCCTTGAACGGCTCGTCTACACGCGCTGCCTAGAGTTCCTCCACACCACCTCTCGCCTCGACCCCCTCCAGTCTGGCTGCCGTCCCCTACGTTCCACGGAAAAAGCCCTCTCAATGGTCACCAATGACTTCCTGCTTGCCAAATCCAACGGCTCATACTCTGCCCTAATCCTCCTCGACCTCTCAGCTATCTTCGACACTGTGGACCACCACCTTCTCCTCAACAGGCTATCCAATCTTGGCTTCAATGACTCCTACCACTCCTGGGTCTCCTCTGATCTCTCCAGGTCGTTCCTTCTCAGTCACATTGGCAGGTTCCTCCTCTCCCTCTCATCCCCTAACTGTGGGGGTTCCTCAATGTTCGGTCCTTGGTCCCCTTCTGTTCTCGATCTACACTCACTCCCTTGGTGACCTCATTCGCTCCCACGGCTTCAGCTATCATCTCTACGCTGATGACACCCAAATCTACATCTCTGCCCCTGCTCTGACCCCTCACTCCAGGCTCGCATCTCCTCCTGCCTTCAGGACATCATCAACTGGATGCCTGCCTGCCACCTAAAACTCAACATGTCCAAGACTGAACTCCTTGTCTTCCCTCCCAAACCCTGTCCTCTCCCCAACTTTCCCATCACCGTTGACGGCACTACCATCCTTCCCGTCTCACAAGCACGCAACCTTGGTGTCATCCTCCACTCCGCTCTCTGGTTCACCCCTCACATCCAAGCCGTCACCAAATCCTGCCGGTCTCAGCTCCGAAGCATTGCCAAGATCCGCCGTTTCTTCTAAATCCAAACCACTACCCTGCTAGTTGAAGCTCTCATCCTATCCCGTCCGGACTACTGTATCAGCCTCCTCTCCGATCTCCTATCCTCTTGTCTCTCCCCACTTCAATCCATACTTCACGCCGCTGCCCGGATTGTCTTTGTCCAGAAACGCTCTGGGCATGTTACTCCCCTCCTCAAAAATCTCCAGTGGCTACCAATCAACCTACGCATCAGGCAGAAACTCCTCACCCTCGGCTTCAAGGCTGTCCCTCACCTCGCCCCCTTCTACCTCACCTCCCGTTTCTCCTTCTACAACCCAGCCCGTACCCTCCGCTCCTCTGCCGCTAATCTCCTCACCGTGACCCGTTCTCACCTGTCCGGTCGTCGACCCCCGGCCCACGTCATCCCCCTGGCCTGGAATGCCTTCCTTCCCCACATCGGCCAACATGGCTCTCTTCCTCCCTTCAAGGCCCTACTGAGCGCTCACCTCCTCCAGGAGGCCTTCCCAGACTGAGCTCCCTCCTTCCTCTCCCCCTCCTCCACCTGTCCATCCCCTCCTCCTTACCTCCTTCCCTTCCCCACAGCACCTGTATATTTGTACGTAGGTTTCTACATATATATTCCTCTATTTATTTATTTTGCTTCTACGTATCTATTCTATTTATTTTATTTGGTTAACATGTTTGGTTTTGTTCTCTGTCTCCCCCTTCGAGACTGTGAGCCCACGGTTGGGTAGGGACCGTCTCCATATGTTGCCAACTTGTACTTCCCAAGCGCTTAGTACAGTGTTCTGCACACGGTAAGCGCTCAATAAATACGATGGATTGATTGACCAGCAGAAGGATGAGGGCTAAGATCTAGAGGAGAAGGACGGCCAGGATGGGACAGAGGAAGAGGACCTGGATCGAGGGAGAAGGAAGGCAAAGACTAGGAGAAAGAGGAGGAGGCGGCCTAGATGGATGAGGAAGGCAAGTACCAGGTAGAGGTCCCAGGAGAGCCAGGATCTGGCCGGGGACGAAGGCTAGGACCAGGCGGAGCTGGAGGGCCAGTGTTTGTTTCAGGACGATTATCAGTAGCAGGAGGAGATGGAGGGCCAGGAAAAGAACGAGAAGGAAACGAGAAGACCAAGATAAGGAAGAGGCGCAGGATCTAGTAGAGGAGGAGGGCCAGCACCAGGCAGAGGAGGAACTGGATCATGAGGAGGAAGAGGGTTAATACCAGGCTGAGGCGAGAACCAAGACCAAACAGAAGATGAGGTCCAGTGTCAGCTCGAGGAGCCAGATGGTGTAGGAGGATCAGGACCAGGCAGTGGAGGATGGCTAGGACCAGGTGGGTGAGGAGGGTCAGGACCCTGTGGAGGAGGAGTGCCAGGTCCAGGCGAAGGAGGGGAGTGAAGTTCAGGCAGAGGAGGAGGCCTCCAGATCATTTGGAGGAGGAGAGCTAGGAACAGAAGGAGGAGGAGGCCCAGGACCAGACAGAAGGGGGTGGGCCGGGACCCGGAGGAAGAAGAAGAAGAGGATTAGCAGAGGGAGGAGGGCCAGGATCTGGAGACGGAAGGCCAGGATGAGGCGGAGGAAGAGGACCTCGATCGAGGGGACGATACGGGCGTAGTCTAGGGATAGTAGGAGGCGACCTAGATGGACGAGGAAGGCAGGTACCAGGTGGAGGTCGCAGGAGAGCCAGGATCTGGCCGAGGACAAAGGCCAGGATTAGCCGGAGAAGGAGGGCCAGTGTTTGGGTCAGGAGGATTACCAGTACCAGGAAGAGTGGGAGGGTCTGGAAAATTAGGAGAAAAGGGGCCAAGACAGAGAAGGCGAAGGCGCAGGAACTAGCAGAGTAGGAGGGCCAGGACCAGGCAGAGGAGGAACTGGATCATGAGGTGAATGGGCGTTAAGACCAGGCTGAAGGTAAGAACCTAGACCAAGCAGAGGATGAGGGCCAGGGCCAGGTGGAGGAGCCCGATGGGGTCGGAGGGCCAGGACCAGGCAGTGGAGAATGGCTATGACGAGGTGGGTGAGGAGGTTCAGGACCATGTGGGGGAGGGGTCCCAGGCCCAGGGGAATGGGGAGAGTGAAAATCAGACAGTCCAGGAGAGAAAACCTCATTGGGAGGTGGAGAGCCAAGATCGGGGGGAGGAGGGGGCCCAGGACCAGACGGATGGTGGTGGGCCAGGATAAGACAGATGAAGACGAAGAGGACCTTCTCTCCTATTCCATGCCCACTCTGATCCTCGGAGACTTCAACATCCACATGGATAGCCCTGGTGACTCCTCGGCCGCCCGCCTTCTATCTCCCCTTGACGCTGCCAACTCTTAATCCACCCCCCACCTCGCCCACTCACCACCTTGGTCATACCCTCGACCTGATCATCTCCTACTGCTGCAATGTGTCTACCCTCACCAACTCTGAAATCCCTCTCTCTGTTCATAATCTGCTCACCTGCCTCCTCACTCACTCTCCTTTCCCTTGGAAATCCATATTACTCCCTCACAGAGATCTCCGCTCTCTTGACCCCACCCATCTTTCGGAGCACCTCACACCCCACCTCGCCTCCCTCTCCTCTCTACCAAATCTTGATGATCAGATTGCTGCTCTCCACTCTACCCTTTCTACTCTGCTAGACTCACTCGCTCCTTTTTCCCTTCGCCGCTCTCGTACCACTGGATCACTGCCACTGGCCGCCTCCTTCGCTCTTATGCTCGAGCAGACGAACGCTGCTGGCGAAAGTCTAAACACCATGCCAACCTCGTTCAATTCAGGTTTCTCCTTTCCTGTCTTAGCTCAGCCCTCTCCTCTGCCAGACAAAACGATTTCTCCTCCCTTATTGACACCCATGCCCCTCAACCCCGTCAGCTCTCACGTACATTCAACTCCCTTCTAAGGCCCCCGGTTCCTCCCGCTCCTCATTCCCTCACCGCCAACGATTTGGTCGCCTACTTCACTAATAAAATTGTATCCATGAGGTCTGACCTCCCCCAGACCACTCTTCTCCCCCTCCCCCCCTCTTCCCCAGCCCCCCGGCTCTCAGAAGTCTCCACTACTCTCCCATCCTTCCCAGCATTATCCTCAGAGGAGCTCTCCTCCCTTCTCTCAAGTTCTACTCCGGCCACCAGTTCTTCCGAACCCATTACCTCTCATTTCATGAAATCGCTCGCTCCGTCCTTGCTCCCCCGTTGCTCCCCGTGGTTTCGCGGGTAACTCTCGGGTTCTTACCCTCTCCGGGTCTTCGGACGTCTCCGGACGCGGCCCGCGCGTTCACACCAATAACAGTCAGCCAGAGGTCCAAAGCTTGGTTGCCGTTTATTTGCTATCAGCGATTACATGGTTAAAAAAGAGAGAGAGAGAGAGAGAGAGAGAGAGAGAGAGAGAGAGAGCGAGAGAGAGAGAACACCCCCTTGTCTTGTTCGTCTCTTATACCTTCCGTTGCCCGGGGGCGGGGCTTTCTCGGGGAATGGCGTATCGAGGCTTTGCCATGTAGCACACGCCGCCCTCCAGCCACTAGCCTAGCAACAGCTCTGTCCAGTCACGAAGCGTTTGCTATGGCTCGCCCCCAGCCACCCGTTGCCAACCATCGCTGGCTGCGGATACGGCCTTGAGGTTGCCTCGGAGCCTTGCAGGTGCAAGCTTGTTTTTCTTGCCCTGGTCTCTTTATCTCCTGTTGTTGAGTCTGTTTAGCCTTGAGCCGTTGGGTGAGGTTTGTGTGCACATACTGCCTGTTCCCTGTTTGTTCCTTGCTCAGCGCCTTCCCCCGCTCCCTACGTGTCCCCCTCTCGTTATGGCGGGGACCGCTAAGGGCGGCCGCGCAATGGGAGCATCTCAACCTTAATCTCGCGGACCACCCGGGCAACAGTGGAGCAAAAGAGACGAAGGAGGCACGGGAGGCACATGAGCAAAAGCAACCCCCCCCCCCCCAGTGGCGGCAAGGATCGAGACCAGCCAAGGGGCCAATCCACCTGGCGTCACGCGTTCGATCCAGTCCCAGAGTTCCTCCACCGCGTCCTCCCCGCAGTCGAGGTCGTCCCAAGCCTTGGGGAAGTGCAGCGACTGGGCGTTGAGCTCGTCGATAAGGTGGGACAGCTCCTGTAACTCGCCGGTTACGTTGGCGGCCAGGAAGAGTCCCTCCAGGTGTTTCTTCACTCCGTCCCAGGAGGCAGGGAACGAAGAATTGGTGGCGTTGCATCGGAGCGGAAGCACGCAGACATGCTGATACCGGTAGTCGCATTTCACCGCCTGCCGTAGAGACAGGAGGCGAACCTCGTCGCCGAGCGTGTCGATCACATGCTCCAGGCCGACCAGCTCTCGCTGCAGGGAAGCGTCCAGGTGACGCTGAACCCCCCACGCCAGTTGGGTGGAGTGCATGAAGGCCGAGAGCTGAGACGCGAGGAAACCAGTCTGATCGTACAGATTCTGGATTTGCCATTCCTGGAAGGCTGAAAACGCGAGGTTCGCGATACCCAGTATGGCCTCAAACAGTTCCCTGCGGGTGCGCAAGCCGCGCAAGCGGGTCGCTAGGGTGTGCCACCGATGGTCGGAGGCCTGGGAAAACCAAGGGTCAGCGGACTTAACGGGTACAAGGGTGTAGCGGGGCCGCCGGACGAGCCAAACAGCGTAATCTGCCGTGCCCTCTGTGGTCATGGGTCGCGCCCGAGACATAAGGACGCATTGTGAGGAATCCGTGGTGGACAAGGAGAAGTCGCCATCAGCCGACTGGGAGGCGGTAAGGTTCCAGCCAGAGTCATTACTCGGGCAGGCTATAAGCGCGTAAGGGGCAGGAATGCGGGCGTTCCCTTGAAAGGCATAATCATGGTCCGTACAATTGCCCTGCGAGTGCAGGGAAACGTTCAGACCCACACGGAAAATAACACGATACACCGAGAAAGGGTAGTCCTGGCACGTCGCCCCGTCAGGGTAGACGCACGAGCGGACCCTGACGGTCGCGGTGGGAGAGCGTAGGGAAGTAAAGGCTTTCCAGAGACCGGGGTGGCGCGTCCTCCACGGTAGCGCATAAAGCCCGGGCGCGGCCGCCTCCGTATATGTGTGGTTTCTAATGTGGTTATCCCAGGTGAGTAGGAGGGTACCGTCTCCGTTATGGGGAATACAGCGGAATATGCCCGTGGAACAGTCAGTTAGAGGTGTCCAGACCCCACCCCGACCCTCGGCGCACTTTCTCCCGGGACCGGGGAGCGAGCTCGCATTTCGGATATGGCCGAAGTACCCCCCGCTTCCCTCGCTGGAGTGATTGCCGTTGGGGGTGCACTGAAGCGTGCCGTGGATCCCCAGCAGGGTAAGGTTTCGGTGTGTGGGGTGCCCCTGACCTTGGGGTATGTTGACTTCCAGTGTGGAAGTGAAATTTATCAACCGCAAGCAAGATCGGGTTACCTCGGGCTGGTTCGAGAAAGTCCCATTGCCGGTGTACCCAGCGCTGTGCAAGATGGCGCCCCGGATACGGATCTCACGCTGCTCTGTTTCCGGGGGCTGTCCCCGGTGTTGGCCCGTGAGCTTGGTCACATTCCCATGGAATGAGAGTTGGGGGGACTCCTCCTTCCAGGAGACCATGCGTAACAAAGGCCCTTTGGTGAGGAGGGCCCACCTCCAAACCCCGCTCTGCTCCTCGACAACCTTTAGGTGGCTATTTACCAGAGCAGTCCAGTTAGTCCGTGTCCCGGCCTCCCTCCCCACCGCGCCCCCGGGGAGAAGAAGGGGAAGGGGAAGGAGGAGGAGGAGGAGAATCAGGGCGCTGGGACCTCCCCTGCGCCTGGGCATCGTCTTCCTCGGCGAGGCGGAGGTGTCGCGAGGAGATCCAAACGGGGCCGTCACCTGTGGAGATACAAGCGTATCCTCGACACCGAATTAGTACTGGATCGGGACCGCGCCAATCGCCCTCCGCAGTACGCCACATCGCTCGCCCTGTAGTGCGTGCGTACGGGTGGTGGCGCCGGGGTTTCATGGTCGTGGACGTGTGGCAGAGTTGCCGCATGGCGGGGGAGATTCCCGTCTCCCGATCGACGGATAGAAAGTTATGGGTGTACGTTGCCTTGTCTAGGGCGCACTGCGTGACGCGCTTCCCCACCCCCTGCTTTTGCAGGAGAGTTGTCAGTGTCCTGTTTGCCCTTTCCACTATGCCTTGACCGTTGGGGTTGTAAGGTATCCCGGTAACATGGGAGATGCCAAAGGAGGAGAAAAAGAGGGACATGGCTTTGGAGACATAACTGGGGCCATTTATCGGTCTTTATCTCCTGGGGTGTGCCTATAGTGGCGAAACAGTGGTACAAATGATTTTGCACATGTTTTGCGGCCTCTCCGGCTTGGCGTGTCGCCAGCATGAATCCGGAGAATTTGTCGATGGTCATATGAACCGTGGAGGTCCCCCAATGGGTGACGTCCATTTGCCACAGCTCGTTCGGCGTGAGCCCCCGGGGGTTCACTCCCGTCGACCCTGCTGGCCGTGGGGCAAATGGAAGACACCGAGTACAGCGCCGGACAATAGACCGGGCTTCCTCTCTAGTGATCCCATACAGCCGGCGGAGCGAGGTAGCCGGGAGATGGAACTCCCTATGTGCCGCAGCTGCGGCATCCAGCCCCATTAGTGACGGCCTTGCGGGGTGTAGGCTGGCATCCACAGTGCGGTTGCCTTCAAAGATCGGCCCTTGTCCGTCCGTGTGGGAACGGAAGTGCGTGAGGTATACCCTACATTCCCTAGCCACTACGGCAGCCTGAAGCCGAGTGATCATGTTCCCAATCTCCGAGTGCCGGTCGAAAAGTATGGAGGTTTCGATTAGTTGGGCAAGATTAACGGCATACAGGCTATCCGAGATAATGTTGATCGCCTGGGGGTAGTTAGTCATTGCCCATATGATAGCGAAAAGTTCATTTCGCTGAGTCGAGCCGTATGGTGTGTCGAGCACCGACAAGGCACCGGTGGTCTGATTGAAAACTGCTGCCCGGTGTTCCTTGGTGGCGTCTGTAAAGACATTGTCTCCTTCGACCGGAGTATCGGAGATCACCCGAGGGGTCAGAATGTCCGATCCCTCGTATAAGTGGCTAAGAGTCAACGGGGAGCGTTCTGTAAAGGTGGCCCGCTGTAGGAGCATGGCCCACAGGAAGCTGTCCCTGGCTATCGCCTCAAGGTCTCCCATGGCCATCCCGACATGGACTATAGGGTAAGTGGCTGAGAGCGCCACTACCCTCTGTATGGCGTTCTGGCAAAAGCGGCCGAGAAGCTCAGTCTCCTTTGGGAGAACACGGCAGGGGTTTCGAGGATAACACCATTCGAGAATCTCGGCCTCTTGGTGTATAGCCGCGAAAAGGCTGCCCTCCCGAAATATCGTGACCTCCATGGGGAGGCGGGGTTCAGCTCGACAAGTATGGCTACCCGCCAACCGCTGTGTGATTTCTCGGAGCGTGCTTTTCGCGTACTCCGTCCATTCGCGGCGCGATTTAAGATTGGGGTCTCCTTTTAGGAGATCGCACAGGGGTTGCATGAGGGCGGAGGGGATGGGCGTTCTCGCGCGCATCCATGGAATCTTCCCTACCAAACCCTGCATATCGTTTAACGTGACGTATTTTCGGGGGTCAATTTGGGGTGGTCTTTGAGTGACCCGGGTCTCGGTGACGTCAAACCCGAGGTACGTGTACGGGGCTGATTCTTGTACCTTCTCTGGTGTTACGAATAAGCCCTGGGCTGCGAGGGCTGCCACCACTCGCCGGGTGAGCGTCTGTACCTGCCCTTGGTCTGGCATACCCAGAAGGATGTCGTCCATGTAATGGACGATCGTCGCCCCCGGGTATTCCTTGCTGAAAGGGGCGAGTATCTGCCCCACGAACCACTGGCATATGGTGGGACTACAAGACATGCCCTGTGGCAGCACCTTCCACTGGTACCGGAGTGCTGGCTCCGCGAAATTCGGGCTCTGGACAGTAAAAGCGAACTTCTCCCTGTCGTCAGGGTGTAACGGGATGCTGTAAAAGCGGTCCTTTATGTCTATGACCCGGATCTGGTGATTTTTTGGAATCATGTTAGGGGAGGGCAATCCGGGTTGCAGGGGTCCCATTGGCACAATGAGCGCATTGATTTTTCTTAAATCCACGAGGAAGCGCCACTTCCCCGCGGCTTTCTTTTTTATAACGAATACGGGGGCGTTCCAGGGACTGAACGATTCCTCTAGGTGCCCCTGTGCAAATTGGTGCGCAACTAGCTCCCTCAGCGCCTGCAACTTGTCCTTGGTCAGGGGTCACTGGTCCACCCATACCGGTGGGTGTGGAAGCCATACCAGTGGGGGTGTCGACAAGCCCCGGAACACAGTGGCCCCTCCTAAAAAGGATCAGCTTCATCTATAAGGTGGGCTCCCAGCCCCTGCAGCACATCTCTCCCCCACAGATTCATACGGATCCCTTGAACGCACAGCGGGACGAACGCACCTTGCCTTCCTCGGCATGACCAAATCAATGGACGGCCCTCCTCTCTTGCAGCTTGCAGTCCCCCCACGCCTTGCACCCCCATCGAGTGGTTTGCTAGTGGCCACTCCGCTGCCCAGCAGCAATCCTGAATAACGGAGCGGTCGGCCCCGGTGTCCAGGAGCCCTTTAAGGGGTTTTCCCTCAACTAAGAGGGTCCGCCAGGGTTTTTCAAGGGTTATTTCTTCTATTATTCCAATGGCTGGGGGCGAGGGATCAAAGGGCAGGGGGTCAAGGGGCGTCGCGCGAGCAATGACCGTTCCCGATCCCAGGTATAAACTATAGGGGTGATGATTGGTGTGGGGGATCTTCCCGGGCCCTTCCCCCCGTTCGGACGAATGAACGACCCCCGCCGCTCTTGTCTGGAGCCGCACCACTAGGGCCCTCCAGGGGAGGGGCTGCATTGGGACGTTCACAGTGTCCCCGGGTCGGATTTCCACTGGGGCCAGGCATCGGACCTCAGTCCAAGTGGCTCCCGGGACCGAAGCCTCTGGTACTCCTCTACGAGAGAACCCCTTTTCGGGCTCTCTCCCGCGGCTGACACGGGGAAAGCGTGATTCGGGGCCCGCGCGGGGCCCCTCCGCCCGTTTCCCGACGCCGTTCGGGGTCTCCGCTTCGAGCGGCATTGTTTCGAATAATGCCCGTGCTTCCCGCATTCATAGCAGGTCACACCCCTTCCCGGCTGTGCTGGGGGGCCGCTGTTGTCCTGAGCTCGGCATTGAGCCATCAGGTGTCCCGTCCGCCCGCACCGAAAGCACTGCCGCCCCCTTTCCCCGACTCCCGATAATCCTTTCACTATTGCCCCCGCAAGCGCCTGGGCCTTGTACTCTTCTCCTCCAACCGCTTCGCATCGTTCCAAGATGTCCCCCAGTGAGGCCTCTCTGGGCAGCCCTGCCAATGCTTTCCTGCAGGCACTATTCGCGTTCTCTCGGATCATCTCCTTCAGTACAATTTCGGCGCCGTCCCGATCCCCTATAATGCGGGAGACCGAGGACTGCATGCGTGAGACGAAATCTTGAATCGCCTCGTCTGGGCGCTGTCTGATCTGCGTTAAGGGGGAGCGACGGTCCCCTTTCTCGGGAGCCTTTTGCCAGGCAGTGAGGGCAACCCTGGCAATCACTATATACGTCTCGGGATCGTAGTTGACCTGTGTCTCAGCAGTCTCGAATTGTCCCATCCCGGTTATGGCTGCAAAAGCCTCGGCGGGGTTCGGGAAACCCCGTCTGCGTATTATTTCTTTCGCAGCGGTGGTAAACTCAGACATCCATATAAGGCTCTGCCCGGGATCCAAACAACCGCGGGCAAGGGATTTCCAATCATTCGGGATCAAAACGCTTTCCAGGGACATATTGTCCAGGAGCTGGCTCACATAAAGGGAGCTGGGACCGTAGGCGGCACACGCCGCCTTCAACTCTTTGAGTTTCACCCAAGGTATCGGGGCGACACCTCGTTCCCCGTCTGGTCTTTCTATTACAGGGAATGCCTCCCATCCCGCGACGTCCTCTCCCCTCGCCGCCGCCTCTTCCAGAGCCAGCTGTAGGGCTGAAACCGCTCTCATCCCCTCCCCGCTTTTAACGATCGATTTCTTGCTTCCCACACCCATCTGCCTGAACTGTTCCCTCATATCCCCTGTCTCACTCTCAACCCCCGTCTGTTTAGCCTGACCTCCTCTTTCCCGCTCGGCGTTGGGCGTTTCACTCTGGGTGTAAGGTCCGAGATCAGGGTAGAGGTGGTGGTAACTCAGGGTCCGTGGGAGGGGTGTCTCTGCCTCGGCCTGACCAGTCTCCTCGGGTTGTCGGCTGTTCTCCCTTTCCTGCCCATCCTTGTCTGCCAGTCTGGCAGGTCGCGTCAAACTTACGAGCGAGTCTCTCTGGCCCTTGAAAGGCTGCACGGAGGATACCGTGTATAAGGAAGTCCACGTCCTTTAGCTCCCCCGGGTGGGAGTCTTCATAGGCTGTCATCTGTTCCCCAATAACGTCCCACCGCTCCTCCGTGATCCCGGAATCAAATATCCACGGGGAGGTCATAGTTATCTTGCCTATAAATTCCCTTATTATTTTCAGCTCAATCTTTACTCCCTTACTTCTCAATATCTTGTACCAGTGCCGGGTGTACAATTCCTTATCTTCTGGCTTATATATGGGCAGCGATCGTGCCGTCCCCATCTTCCCGACTGACCTTTAGCTACCTGGCCTACGGGGCACTCTCCCCGGTCTTCCCCAATGGGGGTACCCGAGTCCCTGTTCGGGCGCCACTCGTTGCTCCCCGTGGTGTCGGGGGCAACTCTCGGGTTCTTACCCTCTCCGGGTCTTCGGACGTCTCCGAACGCGGGCCGCGCGTTCACACCAGGAACAGTCAGCCAGAGGTCCAAAGCTTGGTTGCCGTTTATTTGCTATCAGCGATTACATGGTTAAAGAAGAGAGAGAGGGAGCGAGAGAGAGAGAGCCCCCCCCCCCCCGTCTTGTTCGTCTCTTATACCATCCGTTGCACGGGGGCGGGGTTTTCTCGGGGAATGCCGTATCGAGGCTTTGCCATGTAGCACACGCCGCCCTCCAGCCACTAGCCAAGCAACAGCTCTGTCCAGTCACGAAGCGTTCGCTCTGGCTCGCCCCCAGCCACCCGTTGCCAACCATCGCTGGCTGCGGATATGGCCTTGAGGTTGCCTCGGAGCCTTGCAGGTGTAAGCTTGTTTTTCTTGCCCTGGTCTCTTTATCGCCTGTTGTTGAATCTGTTTGGCCTTGAGCCGTTGGGTGCGGTTTGTGTGCACATACTGCCTGTTCCCTGTTTGTTCCTTGCTCAGCGCCTTCCCCCGCTCCCTACGCTCCATCTTCAACATCCATCTTCAACCGCTCACTCTCCACTGCTTCCTTCCCTTCTGCCTTCAAACACGCCCATGTCTCTCCCATCCTAAAATTACCCTCTCCTGACCCCACCTCACCTTCTAGTTATCTCCCCATTGCCCTCCTACCATTCCTTTCCAAACTCCTTGAACGACTCGTCTACACGCGCTGCCTCCAATCCCTCCACACCAACTCTCGTCTCGACCCCCTCCAGTCTGGCTGCCGTCCCCTACATTTCACGGAAACCGCCCTCTCAGTGGTCACCAATGACCTCCTGCTTGCCAGATCCAACGGCCCATACTCTGTCCTAATACTCCTCGACCTCTCAGCTACCTTCGACACTGTGGACCGCCCCTTTCTCCTCGACACGCTATCCAATTTTGGCTTCAATGACTCCGTCCTCTCCGGGGTCTCCTCTGATCTCTCCGTTCGTTCATTTTCAGTCTCTTTGGCAGGCTCCTCCTCAACCTCCCATCCCCTTACTGTGGGGGTTCCTCAAGGTTCGGTTCTTGGTCCCCTTCTGTTCTCGATCTACACTCACTCCCTTGCTGACCTCATTCGCTCCCACGGCTTCAGCTATCATCTCTACGCTGATGACACTCAAAATCTACATCTCTGTCCCTGCTCTCTCCCCCTCCCTCCAGGCTAGCATCTCCTCCTGCCTTCAGGACATCTCCATCTGGATGCTTGCCTGACACCTAAAACTCAACAAGTCCAAGACTGAACTCCTGTCTTCCCTCCCAAATCCTGCCCTCTCCCTGACTTTCCCATCACCGTTGACGGCACTACCATCCTTCCCGTCTCACAAGCACGCAACGTTGGTGTCATCCTCGACTCCGCTCTCTGATTCACCCCTCACATCCAGGCCGTCAGAAATTCCTGCCGGTTTCACCTCCGCAACATGGCCAAGATCCGCCCTTTCCTCTCCATCCAAACCGCTACCCTGCTCGATCAAGGTCTCATCCTATCCCGTCTGGACTACTGTATCAGCCTCCTCTCCGATCTCCCATCCTCTTGTCTCTCCCCACTTCAATCCATACTTCACGCCGCTGCCCTGATTGTCTTTGTCCAGAAACGCTCTGGGCATGTTACTCCCCCCCTCAAAAATCTCCAGGGGCTACCAGACAAACAAAGCATCAGGCAGAAACTCCTCACCCTCGGCTTCAAGGCTGTCCCTCGCCTCGCCCCCTTCTACCTCACCTCCCTTCTCTCTTTCTACAGCCCAGCCCGCAACCTCCGCTCCTCTGCCGCTAATCTCCTCACCGTGCCTCGTTCTCACCTGTCCCGCCGTCGAACCCCGACGCACGTCATTCCCTTGGCCTGGAATGCCCTCTCTCCCCACATCGGCCAATCTGGCCCTTTACCTCCCTTCAAGGCCCTACTGAGAACTCCCCCCTCCAGGAAGCCTTCCCAGTCTGAGCCCCCTCCTTCCTCTCCTCCTCCTCCTCCACCTGTCCTTCCCCCTTGCCTTACCTCCTTCCCTTCCCCAGAGCACCTGTATATATGAATAGAGGTGGGTAACATATTTATTACTGTATTTATTTATTTTCCTTCAACATATCTATTCTATTTATTTTATTTAGTTAATATGTTCGGTTTTGTTCTCTGTCTCCCCCTTCCAGACTGTGAGCCCACTGTTCGGTAGGGACCGTCTCTATATGTTGCCAACCTGTACTTCCCAAGAGCGTAGTACAGTGTTCTGCACACCGTAAGCTCTGAATAAATGCAATTGCTTGATTGATTGACCAGCAGAAGGAAGGGGACCAAGATCTGGAGGAGAAGGAAGGCCAGGAAGAGTCAGAGGTAGAGGATCCGGTTCGAGGGAGAAGGAAGGCAAAGACTAGGAGGAGGAGGAGGCGACCTAGATGGATGAGGAAGGCAAGTACCAGGTGGAGGTCCCAGGAGAGCCAGGAATTGGCCGAGGACAAAGCCCAGGACTAGCCGGAGAAGCAGGGCCAGTTGTTGGTTAAGGAGGATTACCAGTACCAGGAAGAGTTGGAGGGCCTGGAAAAGAACTAGAAGGAGGGCCAAGATAGAGAAGGTGGCGGCTCAGGATCTAGCAGAGGAAGAGGGCCGGAAACAGGCAGAGGAGGAACTGGATCATGAGGAGGCAGAGAGTTAAGACCAGGCTGAAGGCCAGAACGAAGACCAAGAAGAGGATGAGGTTCAGTGCCAGGTGGAGGAGCCAGATGGGGTGGGAGGGCCAGGACCAGGCTGTGGAGGAGGGCCAAGATTAAGAGGAGGAGGAGGAGGAGGAGGAGGAGGAGGCGACCTATAAGGACGAGGAAGGCAAGTAGCAGGTGAAGGTCCCAGGAGAACCAGGATCTGGCCGACGACGAATGCCACGAGTCTCCGGGGTAGGAGGGCCAGTGTTTGGTGAAGGAGGATTACCAGTAGCAGGAAAAGGTGGGGGGCCTAGAAAAGAACGAGAAGGAGGCCAAGACCAAGAGAAGGAGGAGGCACAGGATCTAGCTGAAGAGAAAGGCCAGGACCAGGCAGAGGAGGAACTGGATCATGAGGAGGAAGAGGGTTAAGAGCAGGCTGAATGCGAGAACGAAGACCAAGCAGAGGATGAGGGCCATTGCCAGGTAGAGGGGCCAGATGGGGTAGGAGGGCCAGTTCCAGACAGTGGCGGATGGCCATGGCCAGGTGGGTGCGAAGGGTCAGGACCATGTGGAGGAGGTGTGCCAGGCCGAAGCGAAGGAGGGGAGTTAATTTCAGACAGTGGAAGAGGGAAAAGGATCATTGGGCGGAGGAGAGCCAGGAGCAGTGGGAGGATGAGGCCCAGGACCAGACAGATTGAGGAGGGACAGGACCAGGCAGAAGACAAAGAAGAGGATCAGCAGAAGGAGGAGGTCCAGGATCCGGAGGAGAAGGAAGGCCAGGAGGAGGCAGAGGAAGAGGACGTGGAACGAAGGAGGAGGAATGCCAAAACTAGGAGGAGGAGGAGGAGACCTAGATGGACGAGGAAGGCAAGTACCCGGTGGAGGTCCCAGGAGAGCCAGGATCTGGCCGGGGACGAAGGCCAGGACAAGGCGGAGCTCGAGGGCTAGCTGTGCTTCAGAACGATTACCAGTACGAGGAAGAGATGGAGGGCCAGGAAAAGAACGAGAAGGAAGCCAAGACCAAGAGAAGGGGGAGGCGCAGGATCTAGCAGAGGGGGAGGGCCTGCACCAGGCAGAGGAGGAACTGGATCATCAGGAGGAAGAGGGATAATACCAGGCTGAGGCGAAAACCAAGACGAAACAGAGGATAAGGGCCAGTGTCTGCTCGAGGAGCCAGACGGGGTAGGAGGGCCTCGACCAGGCAGTGGAAGTTGGCCAGGACGAGGTGTGGAGGAGGGTCAGAATGATGTTGAGGAGGAGTGCCAGGCCCAGGCGAAGGAGGAGAGTGAAGATCAGACAACGGAGGAGGCAAAAAGATCATTTGGAGGAGGAGAGCTAGGAACAGGGGGAGGAGGAGGCCCATGACCAGACAGAAGGGGGTGGGCCGGGACCCGGCGGGAGATGAAGAAGAGGATCAGCAGAAGGGGGAGGGCCAGGATCTGGGGAAGGAAGGCCAGAATGAGGCAGAGGAAAAGGACCTGGGTCAAGGGACGAGGAGGGCCAAGTCTCGGAGGAGAAGGAGGCGACATATATGGACGAGAAAGGCAAGTACCGGGTGGAAGTCGCAGGAGAGCCAGGATCTAGCCAAGGACAAAGGCCAGGACTAGCCGGAGAAGGAGTGCCAAAGTTTCGTTCAGGAAGATTACCAGTACCAGGAAGAGTGGAAGGGCCTGGAAAATTAGGAGAAGGGGGGCTAAGACAGAGAAGGAGGAGGCGCAGGATCTAGCAGAGGAGGAGGACCAGGACCAGGCATAGGAGGAACTGGATCGTGAGGTGGATGGGCGTAAAGAACAGGCTGAAGGTGAGACCCTAGACCAAGCAGAGGATGAGGGCCAGTGCCTGGTGGAGGAGCCAGATGGGGTAGGAGGGCCAGGACCAAGCAGTAGAGAATGGCTACGAAAAGGTGGGTGAGGAGGGTCGGGACCATGTGCGGGAGGGGTCCCAGGCCCAGGGGAAGGAAGACAGTGAAGATCAGACAGTGGAGGACAGAAAAAATCATTGGGTGGAGGAGAGCCAGGATCGGGGAGAGGAGGTTGCCCAGGACCAGACGGATGGTGGTGGGCCAGGATAAGGCAGATGAAGACGAAGAGATCCTCCTCTTCTTTTCCATCCCCACTCAGATCCTCGGAAACTTCAACATTCACCTGGATAGCCCTGGTGACTCCTCTGCCGCCCGCCTTCTATCTCTCTTTGACACTGCCAACCTCTTGCTCCACCCCCCACCTCGCCCACTCACCGACTTGGTCATAACCTCGACCTCATCATCTCCTACCGCTGCAATGTGTCCATCCTCACCAACTCTGAAATCCCTCTCTCTGATTATAATCTCCTCACCTGTGTCCTCACTCACCCTCCTTTCCCTTGGAAATCCATATTCCTCCCTCACAGAGATCTGCGCTCTCTTGACGCCAACCATCTTTCGGAGCGCCTCACACCCCACCTCGCCACCCTCTCCTCCCTTCCCAATCTTGATGATCAGATTGCTGCTCTCAACTCTACCCTATCTACTCTGCGAGAGTCACTCCCTCCTTTTTTTTTCCCTTTGTCGCTCTCGTACCACTGGATCACTGCCACTGTCCGCCTCCTTCGCTCTTATGCTCGAGCAGCCGAACGCTGCTGGCGAAAGTCTAAACACCATGCCAACCTCGTTCAATTCAGGTTTCTCCTTTCCTGCCTTAGCTCAGCCCTCTCCTCTGCCAGACAAAACGATTTCTCCTCCCTTTTTGACACCCATGCCCATCAACCCCGTCAGCTCTCACGTACATTCAACTCCCTTCTCAGGCCCCCGGTTCCTCTCCCTCCTCCTTCCCTCACCGCCAACAATTTGGCCTCCTACTTCATTAATAAAATTGAATCCATGTGGTCTGACCTCCCCCAGATCACTCTTTTCCTCCTCCCACCCCCTTCCGCAGCTCCCCGGGTCTCAAACCTCTCCGCTACTCTCCAATCATTCCCAGCAGTATCCTCAGAGGAGCTCTCCTCCCTTCCCTCAAGTTCTACACCGGCCACCAGTGGTTCTGACCCCATTCCCTCTCATCTCATGAAATCCCTCGCTCCGTCCCTTCTCCCCTCCTTAACTTCCATCATCAACCGCTCACTCTCCACTGCTTCCTTCCCCTCTGCCTTCAAACACGCCCATGTCTCTCCCATCCTAAAATTACCCTCTCCTGACCCCACCTCACCTTCTAGTTATCGCCCCATCTCCCTCCTACCATTCCTTTACAAACTCCTTGAACGACCCATATACACGCGCTGCCTCGAATTCCTTCCTCCACACCAACTCTCGCCTCGACCCCCTCCAGTCTGGCTGCCGTCCCCTACATTCCACAGGAACCGCCCTCTCAATGGTCACCAATGACCTCCTGCTTGACAAATCCAACGGCTCATACTCTGTCCTAATCCTCCTCAACCTCTCAGCTGCCTTCGACACGGTGGACCGCCCCCTTCTCCTCAACACGCTATCCAATCTGGGCTTCAATGACTCCGTCCTCTCCTGGTTCTCCTCTGATCTCTCCGGTCCTTCATTCTCAGTCTCTTTGGCAGGCTCCTCCTCCCCCCCCCCCATCCCCTTACTGAGGGGGTTCCTCAAGGTTCGGTTCTTGGTCCCCTTCTGTTCTCGATCTACACTCACTCCCTTGCTGACCTCATTCGCTCCCACGGCTTCAGCTATCATCTCTACACTGATGACACCCAAATCTACATCTCTGCCCCTGCTTTCTGCCCCTCCCTCCAGGCTCGCATCTCCTCCTGCCTCCAGGACATCTCCATCTGGATGCCTGCCTGACACCTAAAACTCAAAGTGTCCAAGACTGAAGTCCATGTCTTCCCTCCCAAACCCTGTTCTCTCCCTGACTTTCCCAGCACCGTTGACGGCACTACCATCCTTCCCGTCTCACAAGCACGCAACCTTGGTGTCATCCTCCACTCCGCTCTCTGGTTCACCCCTCACATCCAAGCCGTCACCAAATCCTGCCGGTCTCAGCTCCGCAACATTGCCAAGATACGTCTTTTCTTCTCCATCCAAACCGATACCCTGCTCGTTCAAGGTCTCATCATTATACCGTCTGGACTACTGTATCAGCCTCCTCTCCGATCTCCCATCCTCTTGTCCCTCCCCACTTCACTCCATACTTCAGGCCGCTGCCCGGATTGTCTTTGTCCAGAAACGCTCTGGGCATGTTACTCCCCTCCTCAAAAATCTCCAGTGGCTACCAATCAACCTACGCATCAGGCAGAAACTCCTCACCCTCGGCTTCAAGGCTGTCCCTCACCTCGCCCCATTCTACCTCAAATCCCTTCTCTCCTTCTACAGCCCAGCCCACACCCTCCTCTCCTCTGCCGCTAATCTCCTCACCGTGCCTCGTTCTCATCAGTCCCGCCGTCGACCCCCGGTCCACGTCATTCCCCTGGCCTGGAATGCCCTCCGTCTCCTCACCGGCCAATCTGGCTCTCTTCTTCACTTCAAGGCCCTATTGAGATCTCACCTCCTCCAGGAGGCCTTCCCAGACTGAGCCCCCTCCTTCCTTTCCCCCTCCTCCCCCTGTCCGTCCCACAGCACCTGTATATATGTACATAGGTTTCTACCTATTTATTCCTCTATTTATTTATTTTGCTTCTACTTATCTATTTTATTTATTTTATTTTGTTCAAATGTTTGGTTTTGATCTCTGTCTCCCCCTTCGAGACTGTGAGCGCACTGTTGGGTAGGGACCCTCTCCATATGTTGCCAACTTGTACTTCCCAAGCGCTTAGTACAGTGTTCTGCACACGGTAAGCGCTCAATAAATACGATGGATTGATTGATTGACCAGCAGAAGGAGGAGGGCTAAGATCTAGAGGAGAAGGAAGGCCAGGATGAGGCAGAGAAAGAGGACCGGGATCGAGGGAGAAGGAAGGCAAAGACTAGGAGGAAGAGGAGGAGGCGGCCTAGATAGAAGGCAAGTACCAGGTGGAGGTCCCAGGAGAGCCAGGATCTGACCGGGGACGAAAGCTAGGATGAGACGGAGCTGGAGGGCCAGTGTTTGCTTCAGGACGATTACCAGTAGCAGGAGGAGATGGAGGGCCAGGAAAAGAACGAGAAGGAAACCAAGACCAAGAGAAGGAGGAAGCGCAGGATCTAGCAGAGGAGGAGGGCCAGTACCAGGCAGAGGAGGAACTGGAACATGAGGAGGAAGAGGGTTAATACCAGGCTGAGGCGAGAACCAAGACCAAACAGAAGATGAGGGCCAGTGTCGGCTCGAGGAGCCAGATGGGGTAGGAGGGCCAGGACCAGGCAGTGGAGGATGGCTAGGACCAGGTGGGTGAGGAGGGTCAGGACCATGTGGGGGAGGAGTGCCAGGTCCAGGCGAAGGAGGGGAGTGAAGATCAGACAGAGGAGGAGGCCTCCAGTTCAGTTGGAGGAAGAGAGCTAGGAACAGGGGGAGGAGGAGGCCCAGGACCAGACAGAAGCGGGTGGGCCGGGACCCGGAGGAAGAAGAAGAAGAAGATCAGCAGAAGGAGGAGGGCCAGGATCTGGAGACGGATGGCCAGGATGAGGCGGAGGAAGAGGACCTGGATCGAGGGACGATACGGGCGTAGTCTAGGGATAGTAGGAGGCGACCTAGATGGACGAGGAAGGCAGGTACCAGGTGGAGGTCGCAGGAGAGCCAGGCTCTAGCCGAGGGCAAAGGCCAGGACTAGCCGGAGAAGGAGGGCCAGTGTTTGGTTCAGGAGGATTACCAGTACCAGGAAGAGTGCGAGGGCCTGGAAACCTAGGAGAAGGCGGGCCAAGACAGAGAATGAGGAGGCGCAGGATCTAGCAGGGGAGGAGGGCCAGGACCAGGCAGAGGAGGAACTGGATCATGAGGTGGATGGGCGTTACGACCAGGCTGAAGGTGAGAAACTAGACCAAGCAGAGGATGAGGGCCAGTGCCAGGTGGAGGAGCCAGATGGGGTTGGAGGGCCAGGACCAGGCAGTGGAGAATGGCTACGACGAGGTGGGTGAGGAGGTTCAGGACCATGTGCGGGAGGGGTCCCAGGCCCAGGGGAATGAGGAGAGTGAAAATCAGACAGTGGAGGAGAGAAAACATCATTGGGAGGAGGAGAGCCAGGATCGGGGGGAGGAGGGGGCCCAGGACCAAACGGATGGTGGTGGGCTAGGATAAGGCAGATGAAGACGAAGAGGATCTTCTCTCCTATTCCATGCCCACTCTGATCCTCGGAGACTTCAACGTCCACCTGGATAGCCCTGGTGACTCCTCTGCCGCCCGCCTTCTATCTCTCCTTGACGCTGCCAACCTCTTGTTCCACCTCCCACCTCGCCCACTCACCACCTTGGTCATACCCTCGACCTCATCATCTCCTACCGCTGCAATGT
Source organism: Tachyglossus aculeatus (assembly GCF_015852505.1). Lineage (NCBI taxonomy): Eukaryota > Metazoa > Chordata > Mammalia > Monotremata > Tachyglossidae > Tachyglossus > Tachyglossus aculeatus. The sequence continues at coordinate 48,336 of NW_024044977.1, read as the reverse complement.
GTCCACCCTCACCAACTCTGAAACCTCTCTCTCTGATCATAATCTTCTCACCTGCCTCCTCACTCACACTCATTTCGCTTGGAAATCCATATTACTCCCTCACAGAGATCTTCGCTCTTTTTACCCTATCCATCTTTCGGAGCACCTCACACCCCACCTCGCCTCCCTCTCCTCTCTGCCAAATCTTGATGATCAGATTGCTGCCCTCCACACTACCCTTTCTACTCTGCTAGACTCACTCGCTCCTTTTACCCTTCGCCGCTCTCGTACCACTGGATCACTGCCACTGTCCGCCTCCTTCTCTCTTATGTTCGAGCAGCCGAACGCTGCTGGCGAAAGTCTAACCACCATGCCAACCTCGTTCAATTCAGGTTTCTCCTTTCCTGTCTTAGCTCAGCCCTCTCCTCTGCCAGACAAAGCGATTTCTCCTCCCTTATTGACACCCATGCCCATCATCCCCGTCAGCTCTCACGTACATTCAACTCCCTTTTAAGGCCCCCGGTTCCTCCCGCTCCTCCTTCCCTCACCGATAACGATTTGGCCTCCTACTTCACTAATAAAATTGACTCCATGAGGTCTGACCTCCCCCAAACCACTCTTCTCCCCCTCCCCCCTTCTTCCCCAGGCCCCCGGCTCTCAAAGGTCTCTGCTACTCTCCCATCCTTCCCAGCATTATCCTCAGAGAAGCTCTCCTCCCTTCTCTCAAGTTCTACTCCGGCCACCAGTACTTCCGACCCCATTCCCTCTCATCGAATGAAATCGCTCGCTTTGTCCCTGTTCCCCTCCTTAACATGCATCCTCAACCGCTCACTCTCCACTGCTTCCTTCCCCTCTGCCTTCAAGCACGCCCATGTCTCTCCCATCCTAAAATTACCCTCTCCTGACCCCACCTCACCATCTAGTTATCGCCCCATCTCCCTCCTACCATTCTTTCCCAAACTCCTTGAACGTCTCGTCTACGCGCGCTGCCTCCAATCCCTCCACACCAACTCTCGCCTCGACCCCCTCTAGTCTGGCTGCCGTCCCCTACATTTCACGGAAACCGCCCTCTCAGTGGTCACCAATGACCTCCTGCTTGCCAGATCCAACGGCTCATACTCTGTCCTAATCCTCCTCGACCTCTCAGCTGCCTTCGACACTGTGGACTGCCCCCTTCTCCTTGACATGCTATCCAATTTTTGCTTCAATGACTCTGTCCTCTCCTGGCTCACCTCTGATCTCGCCGTTTGTTCATTTTCAGTCTCTTTGGCAGGCTCCTCCTCAACCTCCCATCCCCTTACTGTGGGGGTTCCTCAAGGTTCGGTTCTTGGTCCCCTTCTGTTCTCGATCTACACTCACTCCCTTGCTGACCTCATTCGCTCCCACGGCTTCAGCTATCATCTCTACGCTGATGACACCCAAATCTACATCTCCGGCCCTGCTCTCTCACCCTCCCTCCAGGCTCGCATCTCCTCCTGCCTTCAGGACATCTGCATCTGATTGCCTGCTTGCCACCTAAAACTCAACATGTCCAAGACTGAACTCCTTGTCTTCCCTCTCAAACCCTGTCCTCTCCCTGACTTTCCCATCACAGTTGACGGCACTACCATCCTTCTCGTCTCACAAGCACGCAACCTTGGTGTCATCCTCCACTCCGCTCTCTGGTTCACCCCTCACATCCAAGCCGTCACCAAATCCTGCCGGTCTCAGCTCCGCAACATTGCCAAGATACGTCTTTTCTTCTCCATCCAAACCGCTACACTGCTCGTTCAAGCTCTCATCTTATCCCGTCTGGACTACTGTATCAGCCTCCTCTCCGATCTCCCATCCTCTTGTCTCTCCCCACTTCAATCCATACTTCACGCCGCTGCCCGGATTGTCTTTGTCCAGAAACGCTCTGGGCATGTTACTCCCTCCTCAAAAATCTCCAGTGGCTACCAATCAACTTACTCATCAGGCAGAAACTCCTCACCCTCGGCTTCAAGGCTGTCCCTCACCTCGCACCCTCCGCTCCTCTGCCGCTAATCTCCTCACCGTGCCTCCTTCTCACCTATCCTACCGTCGACCCCCGGCCCACGTCATCCCCCTGGCCTGGAATGCTCTCCTTCCCCACATCGGCCATTCTGGCTCTCTTCCTCCCTTCAGTGCTCGACAGAGAGCTCACCTCCTACAGGAGGCCTTCCCAGACGGAGCCGCCTCCTTCCTCTCCCCTTCCTCCCCCTGCCTATCCCCCCCCGCCTTAACTCCTTCCCTTCCTCACAGCACCTGTATATATGTATAGAGATTTGCACAGATTTATTACTCTATTTATTTTACTTGTACATATCTATTCTATTTATTTTATTTTGTTAATATGTTCCGTTTTATTCTATGTGTCCCCCTTCTAGACTGTGAGCCCGCTGTTGGGTAGGGACCGTCTCTATATGTTGCCAACTTGTACTTCCCTAGCGCTTAGTACAGTGTTAAGACCAGGCTGCCACCAGCTGCCTTCGACACTGTGGACTGCCCCCTTCTCCTCAACACGCTACCCAATCTTGGCTTCAGTGACTCTGTCGTCTCCTGGTTCTCCTCTGAGCTCTCCGCTCGTTCATTTTCAGTCCCTTTGGCAGGCTCCTCCTCAACCTCCCATCCCCTTACTGTGGGGGTTCCTCAAGGTTCGGTTCTTGGTCCCCTTCTGTTCTCGATCTACACTCACTCCCTTGCTGATCTCATTCGCTCCCACGGCTTCAGCTATCATATCTACGCTGATGACACCCAAATCTACATCTCTGCCCCTGCTCTCTCCCCCTCCCTCCAGGCTCGCATCTCCTCCTGCCTTCAGGACATCTCCATCTGGATGCCTGCCTGCCACCTAAAACTCAACAAGTCCAAGACTGAACTCCTTGTCTTCTCCCCCAAATCCTGCCCTGTCCCTGACTTTTCCATCACCGTTGACGGCACTACCATCCTTCCCGTCTCACAAACACGCAACCTTGATGTCATCCTCGACTCCGCTCTCTGGTTCACCCCTCATATCCAGGCCGTCAGAAATTCCTGCCGGTTTCACCTCCGCAACATGGCCAAGATCCGCCCTTTCCTCTCCATCCAAACCGCAGCCCTGCTCGTTCAAGGTCTCATCCTATCCCGACTGGACTAATGTACCAGCCTCCTCTCCGATCTCCCATCTTCTTGTCTCTCCCCACTTCAATCCATACTTCACGCCGCTGCCCTGATTGTCTTTGTCCAGAAACGCTCTGGGCATGTTACTCGCCCCCTCAAAAATCTCCAGGGGCTACCAGTCAACCTACGCATCAGGCAGAATCTCCTCACCCTCGGCTTCAAGGCTGTCCCTCGCCTCGCCCCCTTCTACCTCACCTCCCTTCTCTCCTTCTACAGCCCAGCCCGCAACCTCCGCTCCTCTGCCGCTAATCTCCTCACCGTGCCTCGTTCTCACCTGTCACGCCGTCGAACCCCGACGCACGTCATTCCCCTGGCCTGGAATGCCCTCCCTCCCCACATCGGCCAATCTGGCCCTTTACCTCCCTTCAAGGCCCTACTGAGAACTCCCCTCCCCCAGGAAGCCTTCCCAGTCTGAGCCCCCTTTTTCCTCTCCCCCTCCTCCACCTGTCCATCCCCCCTGCCTTACCTCCTTCCCTTCCCCAGAGCACCTGTATATATGAATAGAGGTGGGTAGCATATTTATTACTGTATTTATTTATTTTCCTTCTACATATCTATTCTATTTACTTTATTTTCTTAATATGTTCGGTTTTGTTCTCTGTCTCCCCCTTCCAGACTGTGAGCCCACTGTTCGGTAGGGACCGTCTCTATATGTGGCCAACCTGTACTTCCCAAGCGCGTAGTACAGTGTTCTGCACACCGTAAGCGCTGAATAAATACATTTGCTTGATTGATTGACCAGCAGAAGGAGGGGGGCCAAGATCTGGAGGAGAAGGAAGGCCAGGATGAGTCAGAGGTAGAGGACCCGGTTCGAGGGAGAAGGAAGGCAAAGACTAGGAGGAAGAGGAGGCGACCTAGATGGATGAGGAAGGCAAGTACCAGGTGGAGGTCGCAGGAGAGCCAGGACTTGGCCGAGGATAAAGCCCAGGGCTAGCTGGAGAAGCAGGGCCAGTTGTTGGTTCAGGAGGATTACCAGTACCAGGAAGAGTTGGAGGGCCTGGAAAAGAACTAGAAGGAGGGCCAAGATAGAGAAGGAGGAGGCTCAGGATCGAGCAGAGGAAGAGGGCCAGAGACAGGCAGAGGAGGAACTGGATCATGAGGAGGCAGTGAGTTAAGACCAGACTGAAGGCCAGAACGAAGACCAAGAAGAGGACGAGGGTCAGTGCCAGGTGGAGGAGCCAGATGGGGTGGGAGGGCCAGGACCAGGCTGTGGAAGAGGGCCAAGATTAAGAGGAGGAGGAGGAGGAGGAGGCGACCTATGAGGACGAGGAAGGCAAGTAGCAGGTGGAGGTCCCAGGAGAACCAGGATCTGGCCGACGACGAATGCCAGAAGTCTCCGGGGTAGGAGGGCCAGTGTTTGGTGAAGGAGGATTACCAGTAGCAGGAAAAGGTGGGGGGCCTGGAAAAGAACGAGAAGGAGACCAAGACCAAGAGAAGGAGGAGGCACAGGATCTAGCTGAAGAGAAAGGCCAGGACCAGGCAGAGGAGGAACTGGATCATGAGGAGGAAGAGGGTTAAGAGTAGGCTGAATGCGAGAACGAAGACCAAGCAGAGGATGAGGGCCATTGCCAGGTAGAGGGGCCAGATGGGGTAGGAGGGCCAGTTTCAGACAGTGGCGGATGGCCATGGCCAGGTGGGCCAGGAGGGTCAGGACCATGTGGAGGAGGTGCCATGTGCCAGGCCGCAGCCAAGGAGGGGAGTTAATTTCAGACAGTGGAGGGGGGAAAAGGATCATTGGGCGGAGGAGAGCCAGGAGCAGTGGGAGGACGAGGCCCAGGACCAGACAGATTGAGGAGGGACAGGACGAGGCAGAAGACAAAGAAGAGGATCAGCAGAAGGAGGAGGTCCAGGATCTGGAGGAGGAGGAAGACCAGGAGGAGGCAGAGGAAGAGGACGTGGAACGAAGGAGGAGGAATGCCAAAACTAGGAGGAGGAGGAGGAGGAGGAGACCTAGATGGCCGAGGAAGGCAAGTACCCGGTGGAGGTCCCAGGAGAGCCAGGATCTGGCCGGGAACGAAGGCCAGGACAAGGCGGAGCTGGAGGACCAGTTTTGGTTCAGAACGATTACCAGTACGAGGAAGAGATGCAGGGCCAGGAAAAGAACGAGAAGGAAGCCAAGACCAAGAGATAGGGGAGGCGCAGGATCTAGCAGAGGGGGAGGGCCTGCACCAGGCAGAAGAGGAACTGGATCATCAGGAGGAAGAGGGATAATACCAGGCTGAGGCGAAAACCAAGACGAAACAGAGGATAAGGGCCAGTGTCTGCTCGAGGAGCCAGACGGGGTAGGAGGGCCTCGACCAGGCAGTGGAGGTTGGCCAGGACGAGGTGGGGAGGAGGGTCAGAACGATGTGGAGGAGGAGTGCCCGGCCCAGGCGAAGGAGGAGAGTGAAGATGAGACAGAGGAGGAGGCAGAAGGGGGTGGGCCGGGACCCGGCGGGAGATGAAGAAGAGGATCAGCAGAAGGAGGAGGGCCAGGATCTGGGGAAGGAAGGCCAGGATGAGGCAGAGGAAAAGGACCTGGGTCAAGGGACGAGGAGGGCCAAGTCTAGGAGGAGAAGGAGACGACATATATGGACGAGGAAGGCAAGTACCGGGTGGAGGTCGCAGGAGAGCCAGGATCTAGCCAAGGACAAAGGCCAGGACTAGCCGGAGAAGGAGGGCCAAAGCTTGGTTCAGGAGGATTACCAGTACCAGGAAGAGTGGGAGGGCCTGGAAAATTAGGAGAAGGGGGGCTAAGACAGAGAAGGAGGAGGCGCAGGATCTAGCAGAGGAGGAGGGCCAGGACCAGGCAGAGGAGGAACTGGATCGTGAGGTGGATGGGCGTAAAGAACAGGCTGAAGGTGAGAACCTAGACCAAGCAGAGGATGAGGGCCAGTGCCTGGGGGAGGAGCCAGATGGGGTAGGAGGGCCAGGACCAGGCAGTAGAGAATGGCTACGAAAAAGTGGGTGAGGAGGGTCACGACCATGTGCGGGAGGGGTCCCAGGCCCAGGGGAAGGAGGAGAGTGAAGATCCGACAGTTTAGGAGAGAAAGAATCACTGGGTGGAGGAGAGCCAGGATCGGGGGGAGGAGGGGGCCCAGGAGCAGACGGATGGTGGCGGGCCAGGATACAGCAGATGACAACGAAGAGATCCTCCTCTCCTTTTCCATCCCCACGCAGATAATCGGAGACTTCAACATCCACATGGATAGCCCTGGTGACTCCTCTGCCGCCCGCCTTCTATCTCTCTTTGACGCTGCCAACCTCTTGCTCCACCCCCCACCTCGCCCACTCACCAACCTGGTCATAACCTCGACCTCTTCATCTTCTGCCGTTGCAATGTGTCCACCCTCACCAACTCTGAAATCCCTCTCTCTGATCATAATCTTCTCACCTGCCTCCTCACTCACCCTCCTTTCCCTTGGAAATCCATATTCCTCCCTCACAGAGATCTGCGCATTCTTGACCCCATCCATCTTTTGGAGCGCCTCACACACCACCTCGCCTCCCTCTCCTCTCTTCCCAATCTTGATGATCAGATTGCTGCTCTGAACTCTACCCTATCTACTCTGCTAGACTCACTCGCTCCTTTTTTTTTCCCTTCGCCGCTCTCGTACCACTGGATCATTGCCACTGTCCGCCTCCTTCGCTCTTATGCTCGAGCAGCCGAACGCTGCTGGCGAAAGTCTAAACACCATGCCAACCTCGTTCAATTCAGGTTTCTCCTTTCCTGCCTTAGCTCAGCCCTCTCCTCTGCCAAACAAAACGATTTCTCCTCCCTTATTGACACCCATGCCCATCAACTCCGTCAGCTCTCACGTACATTCAACTCCCTTCTCAGGCCCCCGGTTCCTCCCTCTCCTACTTCCCTCACCGCCTACGATTTGGCCTCCTACTTCATTAATAAAATTGAATCCATGAGGTCTGACCTCCCCCAGACCACTCTTCTCCCCCTCCCCCCCTTCTCCAGCTCCCCGGGTCTCAAAACCTTCGGCTACTCTCCCATCCTTCCCAGCAGTATCCTCAGAGGAGCTATCCTCCCTTCTCTCAAGTTCTACTCCGGCCACCAGTGCTTCTGACCCCATTCCCTCTCATCTCATGAAATCCCTCGCTCCGTCCCTTCTCCCCTCCTTAACTTCCATCATCAACCGCTCACTCTCCATTGCTTCCTTCCCCTCTGCCTTCAAACACGCCCATGTCTCTCCCATCCTAAAATTACCCTCTCCTGACCCCACCCCACCTTCTAGTTATCGCCCCATCTCCCTCCTACCATTCCTTTCCAAACTCCTTGAACGACCCGTATACACGCGCTGCCTCGAATTCCTTCCTCCACACCAACTCTCGCTTCGACCCCCTCCAGTCTGGCTGCCGTCCCCTACATTCCACGGAAACCGCCCTCTCAGTGGTCACCAATCACCTCCTGCTTGACAAATCCAACGGCTCATACTCTGCCCTAATCCTCCTCGACCTCTCAGCTGCCTTCGACACGGTGGACCGCCCCCTTCTCCTCAACACGCTATCCAATCTGGGCTTCAATGACTCCGTCCTCTCCTGGTTCTCCTCTTATCTCTCCGGTCCTTTATTCGCAGTCTCTTTGGCAGGCTCCTCCTCCCCCTCCCATCCCCTTACTGTGGGGGTTCCTCAAGGTTCGGTTCTTGGTCCCCTTTTGTTCTCGATCTACACTCACTCCCTTGCTGACCTCATTCGCTCCCACGGCTTCAGCTATCATCTCTACACTGATGACACCCAAATCTACATCTCTGCCCCTGCTCTGACCCCTCCCTCCAGGCTCGCATCTCCTCCTGCCTTCAGCACATCTCCATCTGGATGCCTGCCTGACACCTAAAACTCAATGTGTCCAAGACTGAACTCCATGTCTTCCCTCCTGTCCTCTGTCCCTGTCCTCTCCCTGACTTTCCCATCACCGTTGACGGCACTACCATCCTTCCCGTCTCACAAGCACGCAACCTTGGTGTCATCCTCCACTCCGCTTTCCGGTTCACCCCTCACATCCAAGCCTTCACCAAATCCTGCCGGTCCCAGCTCCGTAACATTGCCAAGATACGTCTATTCGTCTCCATCCAAACCGATACCCTGCTCGTTCAAGCTCTCATCCTATCCCGTCTGGACTACTTTATCAGCCTCCTCTCCGATCTCCCATCCTCTTGTCCCTCCCCACTTCAATCCATACTTCACGCCTCTGCGCGGATTGCCTTTGTCCAGAAACGCTCTGGGCATGTTACCCCCCTCCTCAAAAATCTCCAGTGGCTACCAATAAACCTACGCATCAGGCAGAAACTCCTCACCCTCGGCTTCAAGGCTGTCCCTCACCTCGCCCCTTTCTACCTCACCTCCCTTCTCTCCTTCTACAGCCCAGCCCGCACCCTTCGATCCTCTGCCGCTAATCTCCTCACCGTGCCTGGTTCTCACCAGTCCCGCCGTCGACCCCTGGCCCACGTCATCCCCCTGGCCTGGAATGCCCTCCTTCCCCTCACCGGCCAATCTGGCTCTCTTCCTCCCTTCAATGCCCTACTGACAACTCACCTCCTCCAGGAGGCCCTCCCAGACTGAGCCCCCTCCCTCCTTTCCCCCTCCTCCCCCTGTCCATCCACCCCGCCTTAACTCCTTCCCTTCCCCACAGCACCTGTATATATGTACATAGGTTTCTACATATTGATTACTCTATTTATTTATTTTGCTTCTACGTACCTATTCTATTTATTTTATTTTGTTAATATGTTTGGTTTTGTTCTCTGTCTCCCCCTTCGAGACTGTGAGCCCACTGTTGGGTCGGGACCGTCTCCATATGCTCCCAACTTGTACTTCGCAAACGCTTAGGACAGTGTTCTGCACACGATAAGCGCTCAATAAATACAATGTATTGATTGATTGACCAGCAGAAGGAGGAGGGCTAAGATCTGGAGGAGACGGAAGGCCAGGACGAGGCAGAGGAAGAGGACCTGGATCGAGGGAGAAGGAAGGCAAAAACTAGGAGGAAGAGGAGGAGGCGACCTAGATGGATGAGGAAGGCAAGTACCAGGTGGAGATCCCAGGAGAGCCAGGATCTGGCTGGGGACGAAGGCCAGGACCAGGCGGAGCCGGAGGGCCAGTGTTTGTTTCAGGACGATTACCAGTAGCAGGAGGAGATGGAGGGCCAGGAAAATAACGAGAAGGAAACCAAAACCTAGAGAAGGAGGAGGCGCAGCATCTAGCGGAGGAGGAGGGCCAGCACCAGGCAGAGGAGGAATTGGATCATGAGGAGGAAGAGGGTTAATACCAGGCTGAGGCGAGAACCAAGACCAAACAGAAGATGAGGGCCAGTGTCAGCTCGAGGAGCCAGATGGGGTAGGAGGGCCAGGACCAGGCAGTGGAGGATGGCCAGGACCAGGTGGGTGAGGAGGGTCAGGACCATGTGGAGGAGGAGAGCCAGGCCCAGGCGAAGGAGGGGGAGTGAAGATCAGACAGAGGAGGAGGCCAAAAGATCATTTGGAGGAGGAGAGCTAGGAACAGGGGGAGGGGGAGGCCCAGGACCAGACAGAAGGGGGTGGGCCGGGACCCGGCGGAAGAAGAAGAAGAGGATCAGCAGAAGGAGGAGGGCCAGGATCTGGAGACGGAAGGCCAGGATGAGGCAGAGGAAGAGGACGTGGATCGAGAGACGAGGCGGGCCAAGTTTAGGAGGAGTAGGAGGCGACCTAGATGGACGAGGAGGGCAGGTACCAGGTGGAGGTCGCAGGAGAGCCAGGAGCGGAGGGTACGGGCTGGGTTGTAGAAGGAGAAACGGGAGGTGAGGTAGAAGGGGGCGAGGTGAGGGACAGCCTTGAAGCCGAGGGTGAGGAGTTTCTGCCTGATGCGTAGGTTGATTGGTAGCCACTGGAGATTTTTGAGGAGGGGAGTAACATGCCCAGAGCGTTTCTGGACAAAGACAATCCGGGCAGCGGCGTGAAGTATGGATTGAAGTGGGGAGAGACAAGAGGATAGGAGATCGGAGAGGAGGCTGATACAGTAGTCCGGACGGGATAGGATGAGAGCTTCAACTAGCAGGGTAGTGGTTTGGATTTAGAAGAAACGGCGGATCTTGGCAATGCTTCGGAGCTGAGACCGGCAGGATTTGGTGACGGCTTGGATGTGAGGGGTGAACCAGAGAGCGGAGTGGAGGATGACACCAAGGTTGCGTGCTTGTGAGACGGGAAGGATGGTAGTGCCGTCAACGGTGATGGGAAAGTTGGGGAGAGGACAGGGTTTGGGAGGGAAGACAAGGAGTTCAGTCTTGGACATGTTGAGTTTTAGGTGGCAGGCAGGCATCCAGTTGATGATGTCCTGAAGGCAGGAGGAGATGCGAGCCTGGAGTGAGGGGTCAGAGCAGGGGCAGAGATGTAGATTTGGGTGTCATCAGCGTAGAGATGATAGCTGAAGCCGTGGGAGCGAATGAGGTCACCAAGGGAGTGAGTGTAGATCGAGAACAGAAGGGGACCAAGGACCGAACATTGAGGAACCCCCACAGTTAGGGGATGAGAGGGAGAGGAGGAACCTGCCAATGTGACTGAGAAGGAACGACTGGAGAGATCAGAGGAGACCCAGGAGTGGTAGGAGTCATTGAAGCCAAGATTGGATAGCCTGTTGAGGAGAAGGTGGTGGTCCACAGTGTCGAAGATAGCTGAGAGGTCGAGGAGGATTAGGGCAGAGTATGAGCCGTTGGATTTGGCAAGCAGGAAGTCATTGGTGACCATTGAGAGGGCTTTTTCCGTGGAACGTAGGGGACGGCAGCCAGACTGGAGGGGGTCGAGGCGAGAGGTAGTGTGGAGGAACTCTAGGCAGCGCGTGTAGACGAGCCGTTCAAGGAGTTTGGAAAGGAACGGTAGGAGGGAGATGGCGAGATAACTAGAGAGTGAGGTGGGGTCAGGAGAGGGTACTTTTAGGATGGGAGAGACATGGCCGTGTTTGAAAGCAGAGGGGAAAGGAAGCAGTTGAGGGTGAGCGGTTGAAGATGGAAGTTAAGGAGGGGAGAAGAAAAGGAGCGAGCGATTTCAGGAGGTGAGAGGGAATGGGGTCAGAAGCACTGGTGGCCAGAGTAGAACTTGACAGAAGGGAGGAGAGCTCCTCTGAGGATACTGCTGGGAAGGATGGGAGAGTAGCGGAGAGTTTTGAGAGCCGGGGGGCTGGAGAAGGGAAGGGGGGAGAGGAGTGGTGTTGGGGAGGTCTAACCTGAGTGATTTAATTTTATGAACGACGTAGGAGGCCAAATCGTTGGTGGTGAGTGAATTAGGAGGGGGAAGAACCGGGGGCCTGAAGAAGGAGTTGAATGTACGGGAGAGCTGAAGGGGATGATGGGCATGGGTGTCAATAATGGACTAGAAATCGTTTTGTATGGCAAAGGAGGGAGCTGAGCTAAGGCAGGAAAAGATAAACCTGAGGTGAACGAGGTTGGCATGGTGTTTAGACTTTCGCCAGCAGCGTTCGGCTGCTCGAGCATAAGAGCGAAGAAGGCGGACAGTGGCAGTGATCCAGTGTTACGAGAGCGGCGAATGGAAAATGGAGCGAGTGAGTCTAGCTGAGTAGAAAGGGTAGAGTTGAGAGCAACAATCTGATCATCAAGATTGGGTAGAGAGGAGAGGGAGGCGAGGTGGGGTGTGAGGCGCTCAGAAGGATGGATGGGGTCAAGAGAGCGGAGATCTCTGTGAGGGAGTAATGTGGATTTACAAGGGAAAGGAGTGTGAGTGAGGAGGCAGGTGAGAAGATAATGATCAGAGAGAGGGATTTCAGAGTTGGTGAGGGTGGACACATTACAGCGGTAGTAGATGATGAGGTCGAGGGTATCACCCAGTTGGTGAGTGGGCGACCTGGGGGGTGGAGCATGAGGTTGACAGCGTCAAGGAGAGTTAGAAGGCGGGCGGCAGAGGAATCACCAGGGCTATCCATGTGGATGATGAAGTCTCCGAGGATCAGAGTGGGCATGGAAAAGGAGAGAAGGTCCTCTTCTTCTTCATCTGCCTCATCCTGGCCCACCACCATCCGTCTGGTCCTGGGCCCCCTCCTCCTCCTGATCCGGCTCGCCTCCTCCCAATGATTTTCTCTCTCCTCCACTGTCTGCTCTTCACTCTTCAGCAATTCTCCACTGACTCTTCCTGGCCCTCCTACCCTATCTGGCTCCTCCACCTGGCACTGGCCTTCGTCCTCTGCTTGGTCTAGGTTCTCACCTTCAGGCTGGTCTTAGAGCCCATCCACCTCATGATCCAGTTTCTCCTCTGCCTGCTCCTGGCCCTCCTCCTCTGCTGGATACTGCGCCTCCTCCTTCTCTGTCTTGGCCCCCCTTCTCCTAATTTTCCAGGCCCTCCCACTCTTCCTGGTACTGGTAATCCTCCTGAACCAAACACTGGCCCTCCTTCTCCGTCTAGACCTGGCCTTTGTCCTCGGCCAGATCCTGGCTCTCCAGCGACCTCCACCAGGTACTTGCCTTCCTCGTCCATCTAGGTCATCATCATCATCAATCGTATTCATTGGTCGCCTCCTACTCCTCCTAGACTTGACCCTCCTCGTCCCTCGATCCAGGTCCTCTTCCTCTGCCTCATCCTGGCCTTCCTTCTCCTCCAGATCCTGGCCCTCCTCCTTCTGCTGATCCTCTTCTTCTTCTTCCGCCGGGTCCCGGGCCTCCCGCTTCTGTCTGGTCCTGGGCCTCCTCCTCCCCCTGTTCCTAGCTCTCCTCCTCCAAATGATCTTTTTGCCTCCTCCTCTGTCTGATCTTCACTCTCCTCCTTCGCCTGGGCCTGGCACTCCTCCTCCACATGGTCCTGACCCTCCTCACCCACCTGGTCCTGGCCATCCTCCACTGCCTGGTCCTGGCCATCCTACCTCATCTGGCTCCTCGAGCTGACACTGGCCCTCATCTTCTGTTTGGTCTTGGTTCTCGCCTCAGGCTGGTATTAATCCTCTTCCTCCTTATGATCCAGTTCCTCCTCTGTCTGGTGCTGGCCCTCCTCCTCTGCTAGATCCTGCGCCTCTTGGTCTTGGCTTCCTTCTCGTTCTTTTCCTGGCCCTCCATCTCTTCCTGGTCCTGGTAATCGTCCTGAACCAAGCACTGCCCTTCCAGCTCCGCCTGGTCCTGGCCTTCGTCCCCGGCCAGATCCTGGCTCTCTTGGGACCTCCACCTGGTACTAACCTTCCTCGTCCCTCTAGGTCCCCTCCTCCTCCTCCTCCTAGTTTTGGCGTTCCTCCTCCTTCGTTCCACGTCCTCTTCCTGTGCCTCGTCCTGGCCTTCCTACTCCTCCAGATCCTGGACCTCCTCCTTCTGCTGATCCACTTCTTCTTCTTCTGCCTGGTCCTGGCCTACCTCAATCAGTCTGGTGCTGGGCCTCCTCCTCTCCCTGCTCCTGGCTCTCCTCGGCCCAATCATCTTTTTCCCTCCTCCACTGTCTGATATTCACTCCCCTCCTTCGCTTCGGCCTGGCATACCTCCTCCACAAGTTCCTGCCTTTCCTCACCCACCTGGCCGTGGCCATCCTCCACAGTCAGCAACTGGCCCTCCTACACCATCTGGCCCCTCCACCTGGCAATGGCCCTCATTTTCTGCTTGGTCTTCGTTCTCGCCTTCAGCCTGCTCTTAACCCTCTTCCTCCTCATGATCCAGTTCCTCCTCTGCCTGGTCCTGGCCCTTCACCTCAGCTAAATCCTGCGCCTCCTCCTTCTCTTGTTCGTGGCCTCCTTCTCGTTCTTTTCCAGGCCCTCCAACCTTTCCTGCTACTGCTAATCCTCCTCCACCGAACACTGGCCCTCCTACCCCGGCTGCTCCTGGCCTTCGTCCCCGGCCAGATCCTGGCTCTCCTGGGACCTCCACCTGGTACTTGCCTTCCTCGTCCTTATAGGTCGCCGCCTCCTCCTCCTCCTCTTCCTCCTCTTAGTCTTGGCCCTCCTCCACTGCTGGGTCCTGGCCCTCCTAGCCCATCTGGCTCCTCCACCTGCCACTGGCCCTCATCCTCGGCTTGGTCTTCGTTCTCGCCTTCAGCCTGGTCTTAACTTTCTTCCTCCTCATGATCCAGTTCCTCCTCTGCCTGTGTCTGGCCCTCCTCCTCGGCTAGGTCCTGAGCCTCCTCCTTCTCTGTCTTGGCTGGCCATCTCGTTCTCTTGCAGGCCCTCCAACTCTTACTGGTACTGGTAATCCTCCTGAACCAACAACTGGCCCTCCTTCTCCGGCTAGGGCTGGCCTTTGTCCTCGGCCAAATCCTGGCTCTCCTAGGACCTCCACCTGGTACTAGCCATTCTCATCTATCTAGGTCGCCTCCTCCACCTCCTCCTAGTCTTTGCCTCCCTTTTCCCTCGATCCAGGTCCTCTTCCTCTGCCTCATCCTGGCCTTCCTTCTCCAACGAATCTTAGCCCTCCTCCTTCTGCTGGTCAATCAATCCATCCATCGTATTTATTGAGCGCTTACCGTGTGCAGAACACTGTACTAAGCGCTTGGGAGTTACAAGGTGGCACCATATGGAGACGGTCCCTACCCAACCATGGGATCACAGTCTCGAAGGGGGAGACAGAGAACAAAACCAAACATATTAACAAAATAAAATAAATGGAATGGATATGTAGAAGTAAAATAAATAAATAGAGAAATAGATATGTACAGACCTATATACATATATATAGGTGCTGTGGGGAAGGGAAGGATGTAAGTCCGGGGCGGGGGGGGATGGACGGGGAAGGAGGCGGAGAGGAAGGAGGGGGCTCAGTCTGGAAAGGCCTCCTGGTGGAGGTGAGCTCTCAGTAGGGCCTTGAAGGGAGGAAGAGAGCCAGATTGGCCGATGTGGGGAGGGAGGGCATTCCAGGCCAAGGGGATGACGTGGGCCGGGGGTCGACGTCGGAACAGGTGAGAACGAGGCACGGTGAGGACTTTAGCGGCAGAGGAGCAGAAGGTGAGGGCTGGACTGTAGAAGGAGAGAAGGGAGGTGAGATAGAAGGGGGCTAGGTGAGGGACAGCCTTGAAGCCGAGGGTGAGGAGTTTCTGCCTGATGCGTAGGTTAATTGGTAGCCACTGGAGATTCTTGAGGAGGGGAGTAACATGCCCAGAGCGTTTCTGGACAAAGACAATCCGGGCAGCAGCGTGAAGTATGGATTGAAGTGGGGAGAGACAAGAGAATGGGAGATCGGAGAGGAGGCTGAAACAGTAGTCCAGACGGGGTAGGATGAGAGCTTGAACGTGCAGGGTAGCGGTTTGGATGGAGAGGAAAGGGCGGATCTTGACAATGTTGCGGAGCTGAGACCGGCAGGATTTGGTGACGGCTTGGATGTGAGGGGTGAACGAGAGAGCAGAGTCGAGGATGACACCACGGTTGCGTGCTTGTGAGACGGGAAGGATGGTAGTTCCGTCAACGGTGATGGGAAAGTCAGGGAGAGGGCAGGGTCTGGGAGGGAAGACAAAGGAGTTCAGTCTTGGACATGTTGAGTTTTAGGTGGCAGGCAGAAATCCAGATGGAGATGTCCTGAAGGCAGGAGTAGATGAGAGCCTGGAGGGAAGGGGAGAGAGCAAGGGTACAGATGTAGATTTGGGTCTCATCAGCGTAGAGATGTTAGCTGAAGCCGTGGGAGCGAATGAGGTCACCAAGGGAGTGAATGTAGATCGAGAACAGAAGGAGACCAAGAACCGAACCTTGAGGAACCCCCACAGTTAGGGGATGGGAGGGGGAGGAGGAGCCTGCCAAAGAGACTGAGAATGAACGACCAGAGAGAGAAGAGGAGAACCAGGAGAGGATGGAGTCAGTGAAGCCAAGGTTGCATAGCGTGCTGAGTAGAAGGAGGTGGTCCACAGTGTCGAAGGCAGCTGAGAGGCCGAGGAGGATTAGGACAGAGTATAAGCCGTTGGATTCGGCAAGCAGGGGGTCATTGGTGACCTTTGAGAGGGCAGTTTCCGTGGAATGTAGGGGACGGTAGCCAGACTGGAGGGGGTCGAGGCGAGAGTTGTTGTGGAGGACTTCAAGGCTGCACGTGCAGACGAGTCGTTCAAGGAGTTTGGAAAGGAATGGTAGGAGGGAGATGGGGCGATAACTAGAAGGTGAGGTGGGTTCAGGAGAGGGTTTTTGTAGGATGGGAGGGACATGGGCGTGTTTGAAGGCAGAGGGGAAGGAAGCAGTGGAGAGTGAGCGGTTGAAGATGGAAGTTAAGGAGGGGAGAAGGGCCGGAGCGTGATATTTCATGAGATGAGAGCGAATGGGGTCGGAAGCACAGGTGGCCGGAGTTGCACTTGAGAGGAGGGAGGAGAGATCCTCTGAGGATATTGATGGGAAGGATGGGAGAGTAGCGAGAGTTTTGAGAGCCGGGGGGCTGGAGAAGGGGGGGGGAGAGGAGTGGTGTTGGGGAGGCCAGACCTGATGGATTTAATTTTATGAACGCGAAGTAGGAGGCCAAATCTTTGGCGGTGAGTGAAGGAGGAGGGGGAGGAACCGGGGGCCTGAGGAAGGAGTTGAATGTACGGGAGAGCTGAAGGGGATGATGGGCATGGGTGTCAATAAGGGAGGAGAAATCGTTTTGTCTGGCAGAGGAGGGAGCTTAGTTAAGGCAGGAAAGGATAAACCTGAAGTTAACGAGGTTGGCATGGTGTTTAGACTTTCGCCAGCAGCGTTCGGCTGCTCGAGCATAAGAGTGAAGGAGGCGGACAGTGGCAGTGATCCAGTGGTACGAGAGGAAGGAGCTGAATGTAGGGGAAAGCTGAAGGGGATGATGAGCATGGGTGTCAATAAGGGAGGAGAAATCGTTTTGTCTGGCAGAGGAGGGAGCTGAGCTAAGCCAGGAATGGATAAAGCTGAAATGATCGAGGTTGGCATGGTGTTTAGACTTTCGCCAGCAGCGGTCGGCTGCTCGAGCATAAGAGCGAAGGAGGCGGACAGTGGCAGTGATCCAGTGGTACGAGAGCGGCGAATGGAAAAAGGAACGAGTGAGTCTAGCTGAGTAGAAAGGGTGGAGTTGAGAGCAGCAATCTGATCATCAAGATTGGGTAGAGAGAAGAGGGAGGCGAGGTGGGGTGTGAGGCACTCCGAAAGGTGGATGGGGTCAAGAGAGCGGAGATTTCTGTGAGGGAGTAATATGGATTTAGAAGGGAAAGGAGTGTGAGTGAGGAGGCAGGTGAGAAGATTATGATCAGAGAGAGGGATTTCAGAGTTGGTGAGGGTGGACACATTGCAGCGGTAGGAGATGAATAGGTGGAGGGTATGACCCAGTTAGTGAGTGGGCGAGCTGGGGGTTGGAGCAAGAGAAGGCCGGCGGCAAAGGGGTCACCAGGGCTATCCATGTGGATGATGAAGTCTCCGAGGATCAGAGTGGGCATGGAAAAGGAGAGAAGGTCCTCTTCGTCTTCATCTGCCTCATCCTGGCCCACCACCATCCGTCTGGTCCTGGGCCCCCTCCTCCACCTGATCCTGGGTCTCTTCCTCCCAATGCTTTTTTCTCTCCTCCACTGTCTGCTCTTCACTCTCCTCCTTAACCTGGGCCTGGGACCCCTCCCCCACATGGCCCTGACCCTCCTCACCCACCTCGTCGTAG
Source organism: Tachyglossus aculeatus (assembly GCF_015852505.1). Taxonomy (NCBI): domain Eukaryota; kingdom Metazoa; phylum Chordata; class Mammalia; order Monotremata; family Tachyglossidae; genus Tachyglossus; species Tachyglossus aculeatus. The sequence goes on along the minus strand of NW_024044977.1, from coordinate 30,701 downwards.
CCATTCTCCTCTGCCTTGTCCTGGCCCTCCTATTCTATCTGGCTCCTCCACCTGACACTGGCCTTCGTCCTCTGCTTGGTCTAGGTTCTCCCCTTCAGCCTGGTCTTAAATCCCATCCACCTCATGATCCAGTTCCTCCTCTGCCTGCTCCTGGCCCTCCTCCTCTGCTAGATCCCGCGCCTCCTCCTTCTCTGTCTTGGCCCCCCTTCTCCTAATTTTCCAGGCCCTCCCACTCTTCCTGGTACTGGTAATCCTCCTGAACCAAACACTGGCCCTCCTTCTCCGTCTAGACCTGTCCTTTGTCCTCGGCCAGATCCTGGCTCTCCTGCGACCTCCACCTGGAACCTGCCTTCCTCGTCCATCTAGGTCGCCTCCTACTATCCCTAGACTTCGCCCGTATCGTCCCTCGATCCAGGTCCTCTTGCTCTGCCTCATCCTGGCCTTCCGTATCCAGATCCTGGCCCTCCTCCTTCTGCTGATCCTCTTCTTCTTCTTCCGCCGGGTCCCGGCCCACCCGCTTCTGTCTGGTCCTGGGCCATCTCCTCCCCCTTTTCCTAGCTCTCCTCCTCCAGATGATCTTTTTGCCTCCTCCTCTGTCTGATCTTCACTCTCCTCCTTCGCCTGGGCCTGGCACTCCTCCTCCACATGGTCCTGGGTCCTCCTCACCCACCTGGTCCTGGCCATCCTCCACTGCCTGGTCCTGACCCTCCTACCCCATCTGGCTCCTCGAGCTGACACTGGCCCTTATCGTCTGTTTGGTCTTGGTTCTCGCCTCAGCCTGGTATTAACCCTCTTCCTCCTCAGGATCCAGTTCCTCCTCTGCCTGGTGCTGGCCCTCCTCCTCTGCTAGATCCTGAGCTTCCTCCTTCTCTTGGTCCTGGCTTCCTTCTCGTTCTTTTCCTGGCCCTCCATCTCTTCCGGGTCCTGGTAATCGTCCTGAAACAAACACTGGCCCTCCAGCTCCGCCTGGTCCTGGCCTTCGTCCCCGGCCAGATCCTGGCTCTCCTGGGACCTCCACCTGGTACTTACCTTCCTCGTCCTTCTAGGTCCCCTCCTCCTCCTCCTCCTCCTCCTCCTCCTCTTAATTTTGGCATTTCTCCTCCTTCGTTCCACGTCCTCTTCCTCATCCAGGCCTTCCTCCTCCTCCAGATCCTGGACTTCCTCCTTCTGCTGATCCCCTTCTTCTTCTTCTGCCTGGTCCTGGCCTACCTCAATCAGTCTGGTGCTGGGCCTCCTCCTCCCCCTGCTCCTGGCTCTCCTCGGCCCAATGATCTTTTTCCCTCCTCCACTCTCTGATATTCACTCCCCTCCTTCGCTTCGGCCTGGCATACCTCCTCCACATGTTCCTGACTTTCCTCACCCACCTGGCCGTGGCCATCCGCCACAGTCTGGAACTGGCCCTCCTACCCCTTCTGGCCCCTCCACCTGGCAATGGCCCACATCTTCTGCTTGGTCTTCGTTCTCGCCTTCAGCCTGCTCTTAACCCTCTTCCTCCTCATGATCCAGTTCCTCCTCTGCCTGGTCCTGCCCCTTCTCCTCAACTAGATCCTGCGCCTCCTCCTTCTCTTGGTCTTGGCCTCCTTCTCGTTCTTTTCCAGGCCCTCCAAATTTTCCTGCTACTGGTAATCCTCCTCCACCGAACACTGGCCCTCCTACCCCGACTGCTCCTGGCATTCGTCGTCGGCCAGATCCTGGCTCTCCTGGGACCTCCACCTGGTACGTGCCTTCCTCGTCCTTATAGGTCTCCTCCTCCTCCTCTTCCTCCTCCTCCTCCTCCTCCTCCTCTTAATCTTGGCCCTCCTCCACTGCCCGGTCCTGGCCTTCCTACCCCATCTGGCTCCTCCACCTGGCACTGGCCCTCATCCTCTGCTTGGCCTTCTTTCTCGCCTTCAGCCTGGTCTTAACTCTCTTCCTCCTCACGATCCAGTTTCTCCTCTGCCTGTGTCTGGCCCCCCTCGTCTGTTAGATCCTGAGCCTCCTCTTTCTCTGTCTTGGCCCGCCTTCTCGTTCTCTTCTAGGCCCTCCAACTCTTCCTGGTACTGGTAATCCTCCTGAACCAACAACTGGCCCTCCTTCTCCGGCTAGTCCTGGGTTTTCTCTTCGGCCAAATCCTGACTCTCCGGGACCTCCACATGGTACTAGCCATCCTCATCCATCTAGGTCGCCTCCTCCTCCTCCTCCTCCTAGTCCTTGACTCCCTTTTCCCTCTTTCCAGGTCCTCTTCCTCCGCCTCATCCTGGCCTTCCTTCTCCTCCGGATCTTGGCCCTCCTCCTTTTGCTGGTCAATCAATCCATCCATCGTATTTATTGAGCGCTTACCGTGTGCAGAACACTGTACTAAGCGCTCAGGAGGTACAAGGTGGCAACATATGGAGACGGTCCCTACCCAACCGTGGGCTCAAAGTCTCGAAGGGGGAGACAGGGAATAAAACCGAACATATTAACGAAATAAAATAAATACAATAGTTATGTAGACGTACAATTAATAAATAGAGAAATAAATATGTACAGACCTATATACATATGTACAGGTGCTGTGGGGAAGGGAAGGACGTAAGGCCGGGGGGGATGGACGGGGGAGGAGGGGGAGAGGAAGGAGGGGGCTCAGTCTGGAAAGGCCTCCTGGAGGAGGCGAGCTCTCAGTAGGGCCTGGAAGGGAGGAAGAGAGCCAGATTGGCCGATGTGGGGAGGGAGGGCATTCCAGGCCAGGGGGATGACGTGGGCCGGGGGTCGACGGCGGGACAGGTGAGAACGAGGCAAGGTGAGGGGATTAGCGGCAGAGGAGCGGGGGGTGCGGGCTGGGCTGTAGAAGGAGAGAAGGGAGGTGAGGTAGAAGGGGGCGAGGTGAGGGACAGCCTTGAAGCCGAGGGTGAGGAGTTTCTGCCAGAGGCGTAGGTTGATTGGTATCCACTGGAGATTGTTGAAGAGGGGAGTAACATGCCCAGAGCGATTCTGGACAAAGACAATCCGGGCAGCGGCGTGAAGTATGGATTGAAGTGGGGAGAGACAAGAGCATGGGAGATCGGAGAGGAGGCTGATACAGTAGTCCAGACAGGGTACGATGAGAGCTTGAACGTACAGGGCAGCAGTTTGGATGGAGAGGAAAGTTCGGATCTTGGCAATGTTGCGGAGCTGAGACCGGCAGATTTTGGTGACGGCTTGGTGACTCTGCACGAAAGTGCAGAGTAGAGGATGACACCACGGTTGCGTGCTTGTGAGACGGGAGGGATGGTAGTGCCCTCAACGGTGATTGGAAAGGGCTGGGTTTGAGAGGGAAGACAAAGGAGTTCACTCTTGGACATGTTGAGTTTTAGGTGGCAGGCAGACATCCAGATGGAGATATCCTGAAAGCAGGAGGAGATGCGAGCCTGGAGGGAGGGGGAGAGAGCAGGGGCAGAGATGTAGATTTGGGTGTCATCAGTGTAGAGATGATAGCTGTAGCCGTGGGAGCGAATGAGGTCACCAAGGGAGTGAGTGTAGATCGAGAACAGAAGGAGACCAAGATCCGAACCTTGAGGAACCCCCACAGTAAGGGGATGGGAGGGGGAGGAGGAGCCTGCCAAAGAGACTGAGAATGAACGACCGGAGAGAGAAGAGGAGAACCAGGAGAGGACGGAGTCATTGAAGCCCAGATTGGATAGCGTGTTGAGAAGAAGGGGGCGGTCCACAGTGTCGACGGCAGCTGAGAGGTCGAGGAGGATTAGAACAGAGTATGAGCCGTTGGATTTGGCAAGCAGGAGGTCATTGGTGACCTTTGAGGGGACAGTTTCCGTGGAATGTCGGGGACGGCAGCCAGACTGGAGGGGGTCAAGGCGAGAGTTGTTGTGGAGGAATTCAAGGCAGAGCGTGTAGACGAGTCGTTCAAGGAGTTTGGAAAGGAATGGTAGGAGGGAGATGGGGCGATAACTAGAAGGTGAGGTGGGGTCAGGAGAGGGTTTTTTTAGGATGGGAGAGACATGGGCGTGTTTGAAGGCAGAGGGGAAGGAAGCAGTGGAGAGTGAGCGGCTGAAGGTGGAAGTTAAGGAGGGGAGAAGGGACGGAGCGAGCGATTTCATGAGATGAGAGGGAATGGGGTCGGAAGCACAGATGGCCGGAGTAGCACTTGAGAGGGGGGAGGGGAGCTCCTCTGACGATACTGTTGAGAAGGATGGGAGAGTAGCGGAGAGTTTTGAAAGCCGGGGGGCTGGAGAAGCGGAGGGGAGAGGAGTGGTGTTGTGGAGGTCAGACCTGATGGATTTAATTTTATGAACGAAGTAGGAGGCCAAGTTTTGGCGGTGAGTGAAGGAGGAGGGGGAGGAATCGGGGGCCTGAGGAAGGAGTTGACTGTACGGGAGAGCTGAAGGGGATGATGGGCATGGGTGTCAATAAGGGAGGAGAAATCGTTTTGTCTGGCAGAGGAGGGAGCTGAGCTACGGCAGGAAAGGGTAAACCTGAGGTGAACGAGGTTGACATGGTGTTTAGACTTTCGCCAGCAGAGTTCGGCTGCTCGAGCATAAGAGCGAAGGAGGCGGCCAGTGGCAGTGATCCATTGGTACGATAGCGGCGAAGGGAAAAAGGAGCGAGTGAGTCTAGCTGAGTAGAAAGGGTGGAGTTGAGAGCAGCAATCCGATCATCAAGATTGGGTAGAGAGGAGAGGGAGGCGAGGTGGGGTGTGAGGGGCTCAGAAGGATGGATGGGGTCAAGAGAGCGGAGATCTCTGTGAGGGAGTAATGTGGATTTACAAGGCAAAGGAATGTGAGGGAGGAGGCAGGTGAGAAGATAATGATCAGAGAGAGGGATTTCAGAGTTGGTGAGGGTGGACACATTGCAGCGGTAGTAGATGATGAGGTCGAGGGTATCACCCAGTTGGTGAGTGGGCGACCTGGGGGGTGGAGCAAGAGGTTGGCAGCGTCAAGGAGAGTTAGAAGGCGGGCGGCAGAGGAGTCACCAGGGCTATCCATGTGGATGATGAAGTCTCCGAGGATCAGATTGGGCATGGAACAGGAGAGAAGGTCCTCTTCTTCTTCATCTGCCTCATCCTGGCCCACCACCATCCGTCTGGTCCTGGGCCCCCTCCTCCTCCTGATCCTGGCTCTCCTCCTCCCAATGATTCTTTCTCTCCTCCACCGTCTGCTCCTCACTCTCCTCCCTCACCTGGGTCTGGGACCCCTCCCCCACTTGGTCCTGAACCTCCACACCCACCTCGTCGTAGCCATTCTCCACTGCCTGGTCCTGGCCCTCCTACCCTATCTCGCTCCTCCACCTGGCACTGGCCGTCGTCCTCTGCTTGGTCTAGGTTCTCACCTTCAGCCTGGCCTTAACGCCCATCCACCTCATGATCCAGTTCCTCCTCTGCCTACTCCTGGCCCTCCTCCTCTGCTAGATCCTGCGCCTCCTCCTTCTCTCTCTTGGCCCCCCTTCTCCTAATTTATCAGGCCCTCCAACTCTTCTTAGTACTGGTAATCCTCCTGAAGCAAACACTGGCCCTCCTTCTCCGGCTAGTCCCGGCCTTTGTCCTCGGCCAGATCCTGGCTCTCCTGCGACCTCCACTTGCCTTCCTCGTCCATCTAGGTCGCCTCCTACTCCTCCTAGACTTGGCCCTCCTCGTCCCTCGATCCAGGTATTCTTCCTCTGCCTTATCCTGGTCTTCCTTCTCCAGTTGATGGCCCTCCTCCTTCTGCTGATCCTCTTCTTCTTCTCCCGCCGGGTCCCGGCCCGCCAGCTTCTCTCTGGTCCTGGGCCTCCTCCTCCCCCTATTCCTAGCTCTCCTTCTCCAAATGATCTTTTTGCCTCCTCCTCCGTCTGACCGTCACTCTCCTCCTTCGGCTGGGCAAGACACTCCTCCTCCACATGGTCTTGACCCTCCTCACCCACCTGGTCCTGGCCATCCTCCACTACCTGGTCCTGGCCATCCTCCACTACCTGGTCCTGGCCCTCCTACCCCATTTGGCTTCTCGAGCTGACACAGGCCCTCAACTTCTGTTTCGTCTTGGTTCGCGCCTCAGCCTGCTATTAACCCTCTTCCTCCTCAGGATCCAGTTCCTCCTCTGCCTGGTGCTGGCCCTCCTCCTCTGCTAGATCCTGCGCCTCCTCCTTCCCTAGGTCTTGGCTTCCTTCTCGTTCTTTTCCTGGCCTTCCATCTCTTCTTGGTCCTGGTAATCGTCCTGAACTAAACACTGGCCCTCCAGCTCCGCCTGGTCCTGGCCTTCGTCCCCGGCCAAATCCTGGCTCTCTTGGGACCTCCACCTGGGACTTACCTTCCTCGTCCCTCTAGGTCCCCTCCTCCTCCTCCTAGTTTTGGCGTTCCTCCTCCTTCGTTCCACGTCCTCTTCCTGTGCCTCGTCCTGGCCTTCCTACTCCTCCAGATCCTGGACCTCCTCCTTCTGCTGATCCACTTCTTCTTCTTCTGCCTGGTCCTGGCCCACCTCAATCAGTCTGGTGCTGGGCCTCCTCCTCCCCCTGCTCCTGGCTCTCCTCGGCCCAAAGATCTTTTTCCCTCCTCCACTCTCTGATATTCACTCCCGTCCTTCGCTTCGGCCTGGAATACCTCCTCCACATGTTCCTGACTTTCCTCACCCACCTGGCCGTGGCCATCCGCCACAGTCTGGAACTGGCCCTCCTACCCCTTCTGGCCCCTCCACCAGGCAATGGCTCACATCTTCTGCTTGGTCTTCGTTCTCGCCTTCAGCCTGCTCTTAACCCTCTTCCTCCTCATGATCCAGTTCCTCCTCTGCCTGGTCCTGCCCCTTCTCCTCAGCTAGATCCTGCGCCTCCTCCTTCTCTTGGTCTTGGCCTCCTTCTCGTTCTTTTCCAGGCCCTCCAAATTTTCCTGCTACTGGTAATCCTCCTCCACCGAACACTGGCCCTCCTTCCCCGACTGCTCCTGGCATTCGTCGTCGGCCAGATCCTGGCTCTCCTGGGACCTCCACCTGGTAAATGCCTTTCTCGTCTTTCCAGTGGCCCTCATCTTCTGTTTCGTCTTGGTTCTGGCCTCAGCCTGGTATTAACCCTCTTCCTCCTCATGATCCAGTTCCTCCTCTGCCTGGTGCTGGCCCTCCTCCTCTGCTAGATCCTGCGCCTCCTCTTTCTCTTGGTCTTGGTTTCCTTCTCGTTCTTTTCCTGGTCCTCCATCTCTTCCGGGTACTGGTAATCGCCCTGAACCAAACACTGGCCCTCCAGCTCCGCCTGGTCCTAGCCTTCGTCCCCGGCCAGATCCTGGCTCTCCTGGGACCTCCACCTGGTACTTGCCTTCCTCGTTCCTCTAGGTCGCCTCCTCCTCCTCCTCCTCCTAGTTTTGGCATTCCTCCTCCTTCGTTCCACGTCCTCTTCCTCTGCCTCATCCTGGCCTTCCTCCTCCTCCAGATCCTGGACCTCCTCCTTCTGCTGATCCACTTCTTCTTCTTCTGCCTGGTCCTGGCCCACCTCAATCCGTCTAGTGCTGGGCCTCCTCCTCCGCCTGCTCCTGGCTCTCCTCGGCCCAATGATCTTTTTCCCTCCTCCACTGTGTGATATTCACTCTCCTCCTTCGCTTCGGCCTGGCATACCTCCTCCACATGTTCCTGACCTTCCTCACCCACCTGGCCGTGGCCATCCCCCACACTCTGCAACTGGCCCTCCTTCCCCACCTGGCCCCTCCACTTGGCAATGGCCCTCATCCTCTGCTTGATCTTCGTTCTCGCCTTCAGCCTGGTCTTAACCCTCTTGCTCCTCACGATCCAGTTCCTCCTCTACCTGGTCCTGGCCCTTCTCCTCAGCTAGATCCTGCGCCTCCTCCTTCTCTTGGTCTTGGCCTTCTTCTCGTTCTTTTCCAGGCCCCCCAACGTTTCTTGCTACTGCTAATCCTCCTCCACCGAACACTGGCCCTCCTACCCGGCGGCTCCTGGCCTTCGTCCCCGGCCAGATCCTGGCTCTCCTGGTACCTCCACCTGGTACTTGCCTTCCTCGTCCTTGTAGGTCGCCTCCTCCTCCTCCTCCTCCTCCTCCTCCTCCTCCTCCTCCTCCTCCTCCTCCTCCTCCTTCTCCTTCTCCTCCTCCTCCTCCTCCTCCTCCTCCTCCTCCTCCTTCTCCTCCTCCTCCTCCTCCTCCTCCTCCTCCTCCTTTTAGTCTTGGCCCTCCTCCACTGCCTGGTCCTGGCCCTCCTACCCCATCTGGCTCCTCCACCTGGTACTGGCCCTCATCCTCTGCTTGGTCTTCGTTCTCGCCTTCAGCCTGGTCTTAACTCTCTTCCTCCTCATGATCCAGTTCCTCCTCTGCGTGTGTCTGGCCCTCCTCCTCTGCTAGATCCTGAGCCTCCTCCTTCTCGTTCTCTTCCAGGCTCTCCAACTCTTCCTGGTACTGATAATCCTCCTGAACCAACAACTGGCCCTCCTTCTCCTGCTAGTACTGGCCTTTGTCCTCTGCCAAATCCTGGCTCTCCTGGGACCTCCACCTAGTACTAGCCTTCCTCATCCATCTAGGTCGCCTCCTCCTCCTCCTCCTAGTCTTTGCCTCCCTTATCCCTTGAGCCAGGTCCTCTTCCTCTGCCTCATCCTGGCCTTCCTTCCCCTCCGGATCTTGGCCCTCCTCCTTCTGCTGGTCAATCAATCCATCCGTCGTATTTATTGAGCGCTTACCGTGTGCAGAACACTGTACTAAGCGCTTGGGATGTACATGTTGGCAACATATGAAGACTGTCCCTACCCAACCGTGGGCTCACAGTCTCGAAGGGGGAGACAGAGAACAAAACCAAACGTATTAACAAAATAAAATAAATAGAATAGATATGTCGAAGTAAAATAAATGAATAGAGAAATAATTATGTACAGACCTATATAGATATATACAGGTGCTATGAGGAAGGGAAGGACGTAAGGCGGGGGGGATGGACGGGGGAGGAAGGGGAGAGGAAGGAGGGGGCTCAGTCTGGGAAGGCCTCCTGGAGGAGGTAAGCTCTCACTAGGGCCTTGAAGGGAGGAAGACAGCCAGATTGGCCGATGAGGGGAAGGAGGACATTCCAGGCCAGGGGGATGACGTGGGCCGGTGTTCGACGGCGGGACAGGTGAGAACGAGGCACGGCGAGGAGATTAGCGGCAGAGGAGCGGAGGGTGCGGGCTGGGTTGTAGAAGGAGAGAAGGGAGGTGAGGTAGAAGGGGGCGAGGTGAGGGACAGCCTTGAAGCAGAGGGTGAGGAGTTTTTGCCTGATGCATAGGTTGATTGGTAGCCGCTGGAGATTCTTCAGGAGGGGAGTAACATGCCCAGAGCATTTCTGGACAAAGACAATTCGGGCAGCAGCGTGAAGTATGGATTGAAGTGGGGAGAGACAAGAGGATGGGAGATCGGAAAGGAGGCTGATACACTTGTCCAGGCGGGATAGGATGAGAGTTTGAACGAGCAGGGAAGCGGTTTGGATGGATAAGAAAAGGCGGATCTTGGCAATGTTGCGGAGTTGAGACCGGCAGGATTTGGTGACGTCTTCGATGTGAGGGGTATACTAGATAGCGGAGTGGAGGATGACACCAGGGTTGCCTGCTTGCGAGACGGGAAGGAAGGTAGTGCCTTCAACGGTGTTGGGAGAGTCCGTTAGAGGACAGGGTTTGGGAGGGAAGACAAGGAGTTCAGTCTTGCACATGTTCAGTTTTAGATGGCAGGCAGGCATCCAGATGGAGATGTCCTGAAGGCAGGAGGAGATGCGAGCCTGGAGGGTGGGGGAGAGAGCAGGGGTAGAGACGTAGATTTGGGTGTCATCAGCGTAGAGATGATAGCTGAAGCCGTGGGAGCGAATGAGGTAACGAAGGGAGTGAGTGTAGATCGATAACAGAAGGGGACCAAGAACCGAACCTTGAGGAACCCCCACAGTAAGGGGATGGGAGGGGGAGGCGGAGCCTGCCAAAGAGACTGAGAATGAACGACCGGAGAGATAAGAGGAGAAGCAGGATAGGACGGAGTCATTGAAGCCAAGATTGGATAGCGTGTTGAGGAGAAGGGGGCGGTCCACAGTGTCGAAGGCAGCTGAGAGGTCGAGGAGGATTAGGACAAAGTATGAGCCGTTGGATTTGGCAAGCGGGAGGTCATTGGTGACCATTGAGAGGACGGTTTCCGTGGAATGTAGGGGACGGCAGCCAGACTGGAGGGGGTCGAGGTGAGAGTTGGTGTGGAGGAATTCGAGGCCGCGCGTGTAGACGAGTCGTTCAAGGAGTTTGGAAAGGAATGGTAGGAGGGAGATGGGGCGATAACTCTCTTCCTCCTAATGATCCAGTTACTCCTCTGCCTCGTCCTGGAACTCCGCCTCTGCTAGATCCTGTGCCTCCTCCTTCTCTTGCTCCCGGCCTCCTTCTCGTTCTTTTCCAGGCTCTCCAACTCTTCCTGGTACTGGTAATCCTCCTCCACCAAACACTGGCCCTCCTACACCGGCTACTCCTGGCCTTCGTCCTCGGCCAGATACTGGCTCTCCTGGTACCTCCACCTAGTACTTGCCTTCCCCCTCAATCTAGGTCGCCTCCTCCTCCTCCTAGTTTTGGCCTTCCTCCTCCTTGGTTCCACGTCCTCACCCTCTGCCTCATGAAGGCCTTCATTGTCCTCCAGAACCTATCCCTCCTCCTTCTGCTGATCCTCTTCTTTTTCTCTTCCGTGTCCTGGCTCACCCTCCTCCGTCTGGTCCTGGGCCGCCTCCTCCATCTGCTCCTGGCGCTCCTCCTCCTAATCATCATTTTCCCACCTTCTCTGACTGATCTCCCTTCCCCCCTTCGCTTGGGCCTGGCACTCCTCCTCCACATGGTCCTGGCCCTCCTCTCCCACGTGGCTTTGGCCATCCTCCACTCCTTGGTCCTGGCCCTCATAGCCCATCTGGCTCGTCCACCTGGCACGGGCCCTCATCCTCTGCTTGGTCTTGGTTCTCGCCTTCAACTAGGTCTTACCCTCTTCCTCCTCAAGATCCAGTTCCTCCTCTGCCTGGTCCTGGCCCTCCTCCTCTGCTAGATCCTGCGCCTCCTCCTTCTCTTGGTCTTGGCTTCCTTCTCGTTCTTTTCCTGGCCCTCCAACTCTTCCTTGTACTAGTAATCCTCCTCAACCAAACACTGGCCCTCCAGTTCCGCCTTGTCCTGGCCTTCGTCCTCGGCCAGATCTTTGCTCTCCTGGGACCTCCACCTACTACTTGCCTTTCTCCTCCATCTAGGTCGCCTCCTCCTCCTCCTAGTCTTTTCCCTCCTCCTCCCTCGACCCAGGTCCTCTTCCACTGCCTCAACCTGGCTTTCCTCCTACTCCAAATCCTGGCCCTTCTCCTTCTGCTGATCCTCTTCTTCTTCTTCTGCCTGGTCCTGGTCCACCCTAATTAGTCTGGAACTGGGCCTCCTCCTCCACCTGCCCCTGCCTCTCCTCCTCCCAAAGACTTTTTTCCCTCCTCCACTGTCTGATTTTCACTCTCCTCCTTCCTCTGGGCCTGGCACTCTTCCTCCACATGGTCCTGACTCTCCTCACTCATCTGGTCTTGTCCATCCTCCACTGCCTGGTCCTGGCCCTCCTACCCCATCTGGCTCCTCCCCCTGGCACTGACCCTTATACTCTGTTTCGTCTTGGTTCTCGACTTCAGCCTGGTATTAGCCCTCTTTCTCCTCATGATACTGTCCCTCCTCTTCCTGGTCCTGGCCCTCCTCCTCTGCTAGAGTCTGTGCCTCCTCCTTCTCTTGGTCTTGGCTTCCTTATCGTTCTTTTCCTGGTCCTCCAACTCTTCCTGGTACCGATAATCCTCCTGAACCAAACTGTGGCCCTCCAGCTCCACCTTGTCCTGGTGTTCGTCCTCGGCCACATCCTGGCTCTCCTGGAACCTCCACCTGGTACCAGCCTTCCTCGTCCATCTAGGTCGCCTCCTCCTCCCCCTCCTAGTTTTGGTATTCCTCCTCCTTCGTTCCACGTCCTCTTCCTCTGCCTCATCCTGGCCTTCCTCCTCCTCCAGATCCTGGACCTCCTCCTTCTGCTGATCCTCTTCTTCTTCTTCTGCCTGGTCCTGGCCCACCCCAATCCGTCGTGTCCTGGGCCTCCTCCTCCACTTGCACCTGGATCTCCTCGTCCCAATGCTTGTTTCCCACCTCTGCTGTCTGATCCTCATTCTCCTTCGTATCGGCCTGGCACTCCTCCCCAAATGGTCCTGACCCTCCTCACCCACTTGGTCTTGGCCATCCTCCACTGCCTAGTAATCCTCCTCATCCTGGTCCTGGCCCTCCTACCCCAACTGACTCCTCTACCTGGCACTGGCCCTCTTCCTGTGCTTGGTCTTCTATCTTCGCCTTCAGCCTGGTCTTAAACATCTTCCACCTCAAGATCTAGTTCCTCCTCTGCCTGGTCCTGGCCCTCCTCCTCTGCTAGATCCTGCGCCTCCTCCTTATCTTGGTCTCGCCCCTTCTTCTCGTTCTTTCCTGACCCTCCAACTCTTCCTGGTACTGGTATTCCTCCTGAAGCAAGCACTGGCCCTCCACCTCCGCCTTGTCCTGGTCCTCGTTCTCGGCCATATCCTGGCTCTCCTGGGACCGCCACCTAGTACTTGCCTTCCTCCTCCATCTAGGTCGCCTCCTCCTTCTCCTAGTTTTTGCCCTCCTCCCCCCTCGATCCACGTCCTCTTAATCTGCCTCATCCTGGCCTTCCTTCTTCTCCAGATCCTGGCCCTCCTCCTACTGCTGATCCTCTTCTTCTTCTTCTGCCTGGTCCTGACCCACCCCCATCCGTCTGGTCCGGGACCTCCTCCTCCACCTGCTCCTAGCTCTACTCCTCCCAATGGTCTTTTCCCTCCTCCACTGTCTGATCTTCACTCTCTTCCTTCGCCTGGGCCTGGCACCCCTCCCCCACATGGTCCTGACCCTCCTCACCCACCTGGTCGTGGCCATCCTCCACTGCCTGGTCCTGGCACTCCTACCCCATCTGGCTCCTCCACCTGGCACTGGCACTCAGCCTCTTCTTGGTCTTGGTTCTCGCCTTTAGCCTGGTCTTAACCCTCTACCTCCTCATGATCAAGTTCCTCCTCTGCCTGGTTCTGGCCTTCCTCCTCAGCTGGATCCTGTGCCTCCACCTTCTCTTGGTCTTGGCCCTTCTTCTCGTTGTTTTTCTGGACCTCCAACTCTTCCTGGTAGTGGTAATCCTCCTCCACCAAACACTGGCCCTCCTTCTTCGGCTAGTCCTTGGCTTTGTCCTCGGCCAGATTCTAACTCTCCTGGGACCTCCACCTGGAACTTGCCTTCCTCGTCCATGAAGGTCGTCTCTTCTTCCTCCTGGTCTTTGCCCTCATCCTACCTCGATCCAGGTCCTCTTCCTCTGCCTCATCCTTTCCTTCCCTCTCCTCCAGATCCTATCCCTCCTCCTTCTGCTGGTCCTCTTCTTCGTCTTCTGCCTGGTCCTGGCCCACCACCATCCGTCTGGTCATGGGCCTCCTCCTCCACCTGCTCTCCTCCTCCCAATGAACTATTTCTGTCCTCCACTGTCTTATCTTCACCGTCCTCTTTCGATAGGGCCTGGCACACCTCCTCCATATGGTACTGATCCTCCTCACCAACCTGGTTTTGGCCATCCGCTACTGCCTGGTCCTGGCCCTCCTACCCCATCTGGCTCCTCCACCTGACTCTGGCCCTCATCCTCTGCTTGGTCGTAGTTCTTGCCTTCATCCCGGTCTTAACCCACTTCCTCCTCATGATCCAGATCGTCCTATGCCTGGTCCTGGCCCTCCTCCTCTGCTAGGTCCTGCCTCTCCTCCTTCTCTTGGTATTGGCCTCCTCGTTCTTTTCCTGGCCCTCCACCTCTTCCTGATACTCGTAATCCTCCTGAACCAAACACTGGCCCTCCAGCTCCGCCTTGTCCTGGCCTTCGTCCTCGGCCAGATCCTGGCTCTCCTGGGACCTCCTCCTCCATCTAGGTCGCCTCCTCCTCCTCCTAGTTTTGGCCCTCCTCCTCCTTCGTTCCACGTCGTCTTCCTCTGCCTCATCTTGGCCTTCCTTCTCCCCGGATCCTATTCCTCCTCCTTCTGCTGATCTTCATTTTCCTCTGCCGTGTCCTGGCCCGCCCCCATCCCTCTGGTCCTGGGCCTCCTCCTCCACTTGCTCCTGGCTCTCCTCCTCCCAATGATCTTATCCCTCCTCCACAGTCTTATCTTCACTCTCCTCCTTCGCCTGGGCCTGGCCCTCCTCCTCCACATGGTCCTGACCCACCTCACCCACCGGGTCTTGGCCATCCTCCATTGCCTGGAACTGGCCCTCTTACCCAATCTGGATCCTCCACCTGGCACTAGCCCTTATCCTCTACCCTTGTCCTCCTACTCCGGCTACTCCTGGCCTTCGTCCTCTGCCAAATCCTGGCTCTCCTGGGACCTCCAACTAGTACTTGCCTTCCTCCTCCATCTAGGTCGCCTCCTCTTCCTCCTAGCTTTGGCATTCCTCCTCCTTCGTTCCAGGTCCTCATCCTCTGCCTCATCCTGGCCTTCCTCCTCGTCCAGATCCTATCTCTCCTCCTTCTGCTGATCCTATTCTTCTTCTTGTGCCTTGTCCTAGCCCACCCCCTTCCGTCTGGTCCTGGACCTCCTCCTCCACCTGCTCCTGGCTCTCCTCCTCCCAATGATCTTTTCCCACCTCCTCTGTCTGATCTTCACTCACCTCCTTCGCCTCGGCCTGGCACTCCTCCTCCACATGGTCCTGACCTTCCTCACCCACCTGGTCTTGGCCATCCTCCACCGCCTGGTCCTGGTCCTCCTACCCCATCTGGCTCCTCCACCAGGCACTGGCCATCATCCTCTGCTTGGTCCTTGTTCTCGCCTAAAGCCTGGTCTTATCCCTCTTCCTTCTCGTGATCCCCAGTTCCTCCTCTGCCTGGTCCTGGCCTTCCTCCTCTGCTAGATCCTGCGCCTCCTCCTTCTCTTGGTCTTGGCTTCTTTCTCGTTCTTTTCCTGGTCCTCCAACTCTTCCTGGAACTGGTCATCCTCTTGAACCAAACACTGGCCCTCCAGTGCCGCCTTATCCTGACCATCGTCCTCGGCTAGATCCTGGCTCTCCTGGGACCTCCACCTCTTTTAGACTCTGAGCCTTTTAGACTGTGAGCCGACTGTTGGGTAGGGACTGTCTCTATATGTTGCCAACTTGTACTTCCCAAGCGCTTTGTACAGTGCTCTGCACACAGTAAGCGCTCAATAAATACGATTGATGATGATGATGGTACCTGCTATCCTCGTCCATCTAGGTCGCCTCCTCCTCCTCCTAGTTTTGGTATTCCTCCTCCTTCGTTCCACGTCCTCTTCCTCTGCCTCATTCTGGCCTTCCTCCTCCTCCAGAACCTGGACCTCCTCCTTCTTCTGATCCTCTTCTTCTTCTTCTTCTGCCTGGCCCTGGCTCACCCCAATCCGTCTGGTCTTGGGCCTCCTCCTCCACTTGCTCCTCGCTCTCCTCCTCTCAATGATGGTTTCCCACCTCCGCTGTCTGATCTTCACTCTCCTCCTTTGCCTCGGCCTGGCACTCCTCCCCAACTTGGTCCTGACCCTCCTCACTCACCTGGCCTTGGCCATCCTCCACTGCCTCGTCCTGGCCCTCCTACCTCATCTGGCTCCTCCACCTGGCACTGGCCCTCTTCCTCTGCTTGGTCTTCGTTCTTCGCCTTCAGCCTGGTCCTAAACCTCTTCCTCCTCATGATCCAGTTCCTCCTCTGCCTGGTCCTGGCCCTCCTCTTCTGCTAGATCCTGCACCTCCTCCTTATCTTGGTCTTGGCCCTTCTTCTCGTTCTTCTCCTGACTCTCCAACTGTTCGTAGTACTGGTAATCCTCCTCCACCAATCACTGGCCCCCCTTCAACGGCTAGTCCTGGCCTTTGTCCTCGGCCAGATCCTGACTCTCCTGGGACCTCCACTTGGAACTTGCATTCCTCGTCCATGAAGGTGGCCTTCTCTTTCTCCTAGTCTTTGCCCTCCTCCTACCTCAATCCAGGTCCTCTTCCTCTGCCTCCAGGTCCCCTTCCTCTGCCTTCCTTCTCCTCCAGATCCTATCCCTCCTCCTTCTACTAGTCCTCTTCTTCTTCTTCTGCCTGGTCCTGGCCCACCACCATCTGTCTGGTCCTGCACCTCCTCCTCTACTTGCTCCCGGCTCTCCTCCTCCCAATAATCTTTTTCCGTCCTCCACTGTCTGATCTTCACTCTCCTCCTTCTCCTGGGCCTGGCACTCCTCCTCCACATGGTCCGGACCCTCCTCACCAACCTGGGCTTGGCCATCCTCCACTGCCTGATCCTGGCCCTCCTCCCCCATCTGGCTCCTCCACCTGACCCTGGCCCTCATCCTTGGGGATGAGGGTTAGGGGATTGAGACTGTGAGCCCCCCCCGTGGGACAACCTAATCACCTTGTAACCTCTCCAGCGCTTAGAACAGTGCTTTGCACATAGTAAGGGCTTAATAAATGTCATTATTATTATTATTATTATTATTATTATCATCATCATCATCATCATCCTCTGATTGGTCGTGGTTCTCGCCTTCAGCCCGGTCTTAACCCTCTTCCTCCTCATGATTTAGATCCTCCTCTGCCTGGTGCTGGCCCTCCTCCTCTGCTAGATCTTGCGCCTCCTCCTTCTCTTGGTCTTGGCCTCCTCGTTCTTTCCCTGGCCCTCCAACTCTTCCTGGTAGTGGTAATCCTCCTCAACCAAACACTGGCCCTCCAGCTCTGCCTTGTCCTGGTCTTCGTCCTCGGACAGATCCTGGCTATCCTGGGACCTCCACCTGGTACTTGCCTTTCGCGTCCATCTACGTCGAATCCTCCTCCTCCTAGTCTTGGCCCTTCTCGTCCCTCGAGCCAGGTCCTCTTCCTCTGCCTCATCCTGGCCTTCCTTCTTCTCCAGATCCTGGCCCTCCTCCTTCTGCTTATCCTCTTCTTCTTCTTCTGCCTGGTCCTGGGCCACCCCTTTCCGTCTGGTCCTGGGCCTCCTCCTCCACCTGCTCCTGGCTCTCCTCCTCCCAATGATCTTTTTCCCACCTCCTCTGTCTGATCTTCACTCACCTACTTCACCTTGGCCTGGCCCTCTTTCTCCACATGGTCCTGACCCTCATCGCTCACCTGGTCGTGGCCATCCTCCACTGCCTGGAACTGGCCTTCCTACCCCATCTGTTTCGTCCACCTGGCACTGGCCCTAATCCTCTGCTTGGTCTTGGTTCTCGCCTTCAGCCCGGTCTTAACCCACTTCCTCCTCATGATCCAGATCGTCCTATGCCTGGTCCTGGCCCTCCTCCTCTGCTATGTCCTGTGCCCCCTCCTTGTCTTCGTCTTGGCCTTCCTCTTGTTCACTTCCTGGCCCTCCAACTCTTCCTGGTACTAGCCATCCTCCTGAACCAAACACTGGCCCTCAAACTCCACCTTGTCCTGGCCTTCGTCCTGGGCCTGATCCAGGCTCTACTGGGACCTCCACCTAGTACTTGCCTTCCCCCTCCATCTAGGTCGCCTCCTCCAACTCCTAGTTTTGGCATTCCTCCTCCTTCGTTCAACGTCCTCATTCTCTGCCTCATCCTGGCCTTCCTCCTCCTCCAGATCCTGGACCTCCTAATTCTGCTGATCCTCTTCTCCTTCTTCTTTCTGGTCATGGCCCACCCTAATCCGTCTGGTCCTGGGTCTCCACCTGCTCCTGGCTCTCCTCCTCCCAATGATCTTTTCCCACCTCCTCTGTCTGATCTTCACTCTCCTCCTTCGCCTCGGCCTGGTACTTCTCCTCCACATGGTCCTGACCCTCCTCACCAACCAGCTCCTGGCCATCCTCCACTGCCTGGTCCTGGCGCTCCTACCCCATCTGGCTCCTCCACCTGGCACTGGCCCTCATCGTCTGCTTGGTCTTCGTTCTTGCCTTCAGGCTGGTCTTAACTCTCTTCCTCCTCATGATCCAGTTCCTCCTCTGCCTGATTCTGGCCCTCCTCATCTGTTAGATCCTGAGCCTCTTCCTTCTCTGTCTTGGCCCTCCTTCTCGTTATTTTCCAGGCCCTCCAACTCTTCCTGGTACTGGTAATCCTCCTGAACCAAACGCTGGCCCTCCTTCTCCGGCTAATCCTGGCCTTTGTCATCAGCCAGAACCTGGCTCTCCTGGGACCTCCACCTGGTACTTGCCATCCTCATCTATCTAGGTCGCCTCCTCCTCCTCCTAGTCTTTGCCTTCCTTCTCCCTCGATCCAGGTACTCTTCCTCTGCCTCATCCTGGCCTTCCTTCTCCTCCAGATATTAGCCCTCCTCTTTCTGCTGGTCAATCAATCAATCAATCAATCAATCAATCGTATTTATTGAGCGCTTACTGTGTGCAGAGCACTGTACTAAGCGCTTGGGAAGTACAAGTTGGCAACGCATAGAGACGGTCCCTATCCAGCAGTGGGCTCACAGTCTAGAAGGGGGAGAAAGAGAACAAAAACAAACATATTAACAAAATAGAATAAATAGAATAGATATGTAGAAGTAAAATAAATAAATAGAGTAATAAATAGGTACAGACCTAGATATATATACTCAGGTGCTGCGGGGAAGGGAAGGAGGTAAGGTGGGGGGGATGGACAGGGGGAGGAGGGGGAGAGGAAGGAAGGGGCTCAGTCTGGGAAGGCCTCCTGGAGGGGGTGAGCTCTCAGTAGGGCCTTGAAGGGAGGAAGAGAGCCAGATTGGCCGATGTGGGGAGGGAGGGCATTCCAGGCCAGGGGGATGACGTGGGCCGGGGGTCAACGGCGGGATAGGTGAGAAGGAGGCACGGTGAGGAGATTAGCGGCAGAGGAGCGGAGGGTGCGCGCTGGGCTGAAGAAGGAGAGAAGGGAGGTGAGGTGGAAGGGGGCGAGGTGAGGGACAGCCTTGAAGCCGAAGGTGAGGAGTTTCTGCCTGATGCGTAGGTGGATTGGTAGCCACTGGAGATATTTGAGGAGGGGAGTATCTTGCCCAGAGCGTTTCTGGACAAGGACAATCCGCGCAGCGGCGTGAAGTATGGATTGAAGTGGACAGGAGGATGGGAGATCGGAGAGAAGGCTGATACAGTAGTCCAGACGGGATAGGATGAAAGCTTGAACGAGCAGGGTAGCGGTTTGGATGGAGAGGAAAGGGCGGATCTTGGCAATGTTGCGGAGCTGAGACCGGCAGGATTTGGTGACGGCTTAGATGTGAGGAGTGAACGAGAGAGCGGAGTGGAGGATGACACCAGGGTTGCGTGTTTGTGAAACGAGAAGGATGGTAGTGCCGTCAACGGTGATGGGAAAGTCAGGGAGAGGGGAGGGTTTGGGAGGGAAGACAAGGAGCTCAGTCTTGGACATGTTGCGTTTTAGGTGGCAGGCAGGCATCCAGATGGAGATGTCCTGAGGACAGGAGGAGATGCGAGCCTGGAGGGAGGGGGAGAGAGCAGGGGCAGAGATGTAGATTTGGGTGTCATCAGCGTAGAGATGATAGCTGAAGCCGTGGAAGAGAATGAGGTCACCAGGGGAGTGAGTGTAGATCGAGAACAGAAGGGGACCAAGAACCGAGCCTTAAGGAACCCCCACAGAAGGGGGATGGGAGGGGGAGGAGGAGCCTGAACGACCAGAGAGATAAGAGGAGAAGCAGGAGATGACAGAGTCAGTGAATCCAAGGTGGGATAGCGTATTGAGGGGAAGAGGGTGGTCCACAGTGTGGAAGGCAGCTGAAAGGTCAAGGAGGATTAGGACAGAGTATGAGCCGTTGAATCTGGAAAGCAGGTGGTCATTGGTGACCTTTGAGAGGGCGGTTTCCGTGGAATGTAGGGGACGGCAGCCAGATTGGAGGGGATCGAGGCGAAAGTTGGTGTTGAGGAATTCGAGGCAGTGCGTGTAGACGAGTCTTTCAAGGAGTTTGGAAAGGAATGGTAGGAGGGAGATGGGGCGGTAACTAGAAGGTGAGGTGGGGTCAAGAGAGGGTTTTTTTTAGGATGGGAGAGACATGGACATGTTTGAAGGCAGAGAGGAAGGAAGCAGTGGAGAGTGAGCGGTTGAAGATGGAAGTTAAGGAGGGGAGACGGGACGGAGCGAGAGATTACATGAGATGAGAGGGAATGGGGTCAGAAGCACAGGTGGCCGGAGTAGCACTTGGGAGAAGGGAGGAGAGCTCCTCTGAGGATACTGCTGGGAAGGATGGGAGAGTAGCAGAGAGTTTTGAGAGCCGGGGGGCTGGAGAAGGGTTGGAGAGGGGAGTGGTTTTGGGGAGGTCAGACCTGATGGATTTAATTTTATTAATGAAGTAGAAAGCCAAATCGTTGGCGGTGAGGGAAGGAGTAGGAGGAGGAACCGGGGGCCTGAGAAGGGAGTTGAATGTACGTGAGAGCTGACGGGGATGATGGGCTTGGGTGTCAATAAGGGAGGAGAAATCGTTTTGTCTAGCAGAGGAGAGGGCTGAGCTAAGGCAGGAAAGGATTAACCTGAAGTGAACGAGGTTGGTATGGTGTTTAGACTTTCGCCAGCAGCGTTCGGTTGCTCGAGCATAAGAGCGAAGGAGGCGGACAGTGGCAGTGATCCAGTGGTATGAGAGCGGCGAAGGGAAAAAGGAGCGAGTGAGTCTAGCAGAGTAGAAAGGGTAGAGTGGAGAGCAGCAATCTGATCATCAAGATTAGGTAGAGTGGAGAGGGAGGCGAGGTGGGGTGTGAGGTGCTCCGAAAGATGGATAGGGTAAAAAGAGCGAAGATCTCTGTGAGGGAGTAATATGGATTTCCAAGGGAAATGAGTGTGAGTGAGGAGGCAGGTGAGAAGATTATGATCAGACAGAGAGGTTTCAGAGTTGGTGAGGGTGGACACATTGCAGCGGTAGGAGATGATGAGGTCGATGGTATGACCAGGTTGGTGAGTGGGCGAGGTGGGGGTGGAGGAAGAGGTTGGCTGCGTCAAGGAGAGACAGAAGGCGGGCTGCAGAGGAGTCACCAGGGCTATCCGTGTGGATGTTGAAGTCTCCGAGGATCAGAGTGGGCATGGAAAAGGAGAGAAGGTCCTCTTCGTCTTCACCTGCCTTATCCTGGCCCACCACCATCCGTCTGGTCCTGGGCCCCCTCCTCCATCTGATCCTGGCTCTCCTCCTCCCAATGATTTTTTCTCTCCTCCACTGTCTGATCTTCACTTTCCTCCTTCACCTGGTCCTGGGACCCCTCCCGCACATGGTCCTGACCCTCCTCACCCACCTCATCGTAGCCATTCTCCACTGCCTGGTCCTGGCCCTCCTACCCCATTTGGCTCCTCCAACTGGCACTGGCCCTCATCGTCTGCTTGGTCTTTGTTCTCGCCTAAAGTCTGGTCTTATCCCTCATGATCCAGTTCCTCCTCTGCCTGGTCCTGGCCTTCCTCCTCTGTTAGATCCTGCCCTCCTCCTTCTCTAGGTCTTGGCTTCTTTCTCTTTATTCTCCTGGCCCCCCAACTCTTCCTGGAACTGGTAATCCTCCTGAACCAACCACTGGCACTCCAGCGCCGCCTTATCCTGGCCTTCGTCCTCGGCTAGATCCAGGCTCTCCTGGGACCTCCACCTGGTACTTGCCTTCCTCCTCCATCTAGGTCGCCTCCTCCTCCTTCTAGTCTTTTCCCTCCTCCTCCCTCGATTCAGGTCATCTTCTTCTGCCTCATCCTGACTTTCCTCCTACTCCAAATCTTGGCCCTTTTCCTTCTGCTGATCCTCTTCTTCTTCTTCTGCCTGGTTCTGGCCCACCCCCATTAGTCTGAAACTGGGCCTCCTCCTCCTCCACCTGCTCCTGCCTCTCCTCCTCCCAAAGATCTGTTTCCCTCCTCCACTGTCTCATCTTCACTCTCCTCCTTCGCCGGGGCATGGCACTCCTGCTCCACATGGTCCTGACCCTCCTCACCCACCGGGTCTTGGCCATCCTCCACTGCCTGGTCCTGGCCCTCCTACCCCATCTGGCTCCTCCAGCTGGCACTGGCCCTCATCCTCTGTTTCGTCTTGGTTCTCGCCTTCATCCTGGTATTAGCCCTCTTCATCTTCATGATACAGTTCCTCCTCTTCCTGGTCCTGGCCTTCCTTCTCTGCTAGATTCTGCGCCTTCTCCTTCTCTTGGTCTTGGCTTCCTTGGCGCTCTTTTCCTCGTCCTCCAACTCTTCCTGGTACTGGAAATCCTCCTGAACCAAACACTGGCCCTCCAGCTCCACCTTGTCCCGGCCTTCGTCCTCGGCCAGATCCTGGCTCTTCTGGGGCCTCCACCTGGTACCTGCCTTCCTCGTCCATCTAGGTCGCCTCCTCTTCCTCCTCCTTATTTTCGTATCCCTCCTCCTTCGTTTCACGTCATCTTTCTCTGCCTCATCCTGGCCTTCCTCCTACCCCAGATCCTGGACCTCCTCCTTCTGCTGATCCTCTTCTTCTTCTTCTGCCTGGTCCTGGCCCACCCCAATCCTTCGTGTCCCTGGGCTCCTCCTCCACCTGCTCCTAGTTCTACTCCTCCCAATGGTTTTTTCCCTCCTCCACTGTCTGATCTTCACTCTCTTCCTTCGACTGGGCCTGGCACTCCTCCCCCAAATGGTTTTGACCCTCCTCACCCACCTGGTCCTGGCCATCCTCCACTGCCTGGTCCTGGCCCTCCTACCCCATCTGGCCCCTCCACCTGGCACTGGCCCTCAACCTCTGTTTGGTCTTGGTTCTCGCCTTCAGCCTTGTCTTAACCCTCTTCCTCCTTATGATCCAGGTCCTCCTCTGCCTGGTTCTGGCCCTCCTCCTCAGCTAGATCCTGCGCCTCCCCTTCTCTTGGTCTTGGCCCTTCTTCTCGTTCTTTTCCTGGACTTCCAACTCTTCCTGGTACTGGTAATCCTCCTGAACCAAACACTGGCCCTCCTTCTCCTGCTAGTCCTTGGCTTTGTCCTCGGCCAGATCCTGACTCTCCTGGGACCTCCTCCTGGAATTTGCTTTCCTCGTCCATGTAGGTCGCCTCCTCTTCCTCCGAGTTTACGCCCTCCTCCTCCTTCGTTCCACGTCCTCTTCCTCTGCCTCCTCCTGGCCTTCCTTCTCCCCGGATCCTATTCCTCCTCCTTCCGCTGATGTTCTTTTTCTTCTGCCGTGCCCTGGCCCACCCCCATCCGTCTGGTCATGGGCCTCCTCCTCAACTTGCTCCTGGATCTCCTCCTCCCAATGAACGTTTTCCGTCCTTCACTGTCTAATCTTCACTCTCCTCTTTCGCCTGGGCCTGGCACTCCTACTCCACATGGTCCTGATCCTCCTCACCAACCTGGTCTTGGCCATCCTCCACTGCATGGTACTCCCCCTCCTACCCCATCTGGCTCCTCCACCTGACCCTGGCCCTCATCCTCTGCTGGGTCGTGGTTCTCGCCTTCAGCCCGGTCTTATCCCACTTCCTCCTCATGATCCAGATCGTCTTCTGCCTGGTCCTGGCCCTCCTCCTCTGCTAGGTCCTGCGCCTCCACCTTCTCTTGGTCTTGGCCTCCTCGTTCTTTTCCTGGCCCTGCAACTCTTCCTGATACTCGTAATCCTCCTGAACCAAACTTTGGCCCTCCAGCTGCGCCTTGTCCTGGCCTTCGTCCTCGGCCAGATTCTGGCTCTCCTGGGACCTCCACCTGGTACTTGCCTTCCTCCTCTATCTAGGTCGCCTCCTCCATCTCCTAGTTTTCGCCCTCCTCCTCCTTCGTTCCACGTCCTCTCCCTCTGCCTCCTCCTGGCCTTCCTTCTCCCCGGATCCTATTCCTCCTCCTTCCGCTGATGTTCCTTTTCTTCTGCCGTGCCCTGGCCCACCCCCATCCGTCTGGTCCTGGGCATCCTCCTCCACCTGCTCCTGGCCCTCCTCCTACCAATGATCTTATCCCTCCTCCACTGTCTTATCTTCACTCTCGTCCTTCGCTTGGGCCTGGCCCTCCTCCTCCACATCGTCCTGACCCACCTCACCCACCTGGTCTTGGCCATCCTCCACTGCCTGGAACTGGCCCTCTTACCCCATCTGGCTCCTCCACCTGCCACTGGCCCTTATCTTCTGCTTGGTCTTGGTTCTCGCCTTCAGCCTGTTCTTAACCCTCTTCCTCCTCATGATCCAGTTCCTCCTCTGCCTGGTCCTGGCCCTCCTCCTCAGCTAGATCCCTGCGCCTCCTCTTTCTCTTGGTCTTGGCCTCCTTCTTGTTCTTTTCCATGTCCTCCAACTCTTCCTGGTACTGGTAATCCTCCTCCACCAAACACTGACCCTCTTACTCCGGCTACTCCTGGCCTTCGCAATCGGTCAGATCCCGGCTCTCCTGGGACCTCCAACTAGTACTTGCCTTCCTCCTCCATCTATGTCGCCTCCTCCTCCTCCTAGTTTTGGCATTCCTCCTCCTTCGTTCCACGTCCTCATCGTCTGCCTCATCCTCGCCTTCCTTCTCCTCCAGATCCTAACCCTTCTCCTTCTGCTGATCCTCTTCTTCCTCTGCTGCCTGGTCCTGGCCCACCCCCATCCGTCTGGTCCTGGGCCTCCTCCTCCACCTGCTCCAGGCTCTCCTCCTCCCAATGATATTTTCCCACCTCCTCTGTCTGATTTTCACTCACCTTCCGTAGGGAGCGGGGGAAGGCGATGAGACAGGCAGTATGTGCACACAAACCGTACCCAACGGCTCAAGGCCAAACAGACTCAACAACAGGAGATAAAGAGACCAGGGCAAGAAAAACAAGCTTGCACCTGCAAGGCTCGGAGGCAACCTCAAGGCCATATCCGCAGCCAGCGATGGTTGGCAACGGGTGGCTGGGGGCGAGCCAGAGCAAACGCTTCGTGACTGGACAGAGCTGTTGTTAGGCTAGTGGCTGGAGGGCGGTGTGTGCTACATGGCAAAGCCTCGATACTCCATCCCCCGAGAAAACCCTGCCCCCGGACAACGGAGTGTATAAGAGACGAGCAAGACAAGGGGGGGGCGCGTCCTCTCTCCCCCCCCCCTCTCTCTCTCTCTCTCTCGCTCGCTCGCTCTCTCTCTCTTTCAACCATGTAACCGCTGATAGCAAATAAACGGCAACCAAGCTTTGAACCTCTGGCTGACTCTTCCTGGTATGAACGCGTGGGCCGCGTCCGGAGACATCCGAAGACCCGGAGAGGGTAAGAACCCGAGAGTTGTCCCCGAAACCACGGGGAGCAACGAGTGGTGCCCAACGTGGACTCGGATACCCCCATTTGGGAAGACCAGGGAGAGTGCCCCGTAGGCCAGGTAGCTAAAGGTCAGGCGGGAAGATGGGGAAGGCACGATCGTTGCCCATATATAAGCCAGAAGATAAGGAATTGTACACCCGGCACTGTTACAAGATATTGAGAAGTAAGGGGGTAAAGATTGAGCTGAAAACAATAAGGGAATTTATAGGGAAGATACCTATGACCTCCCCGTGGATATTTGGTTCCGGGATCACGGAGGAGCGGTGGGACGTTACTGGGGAACAGATGACGGCCTATGAAGACTCCCACCCGGGGGAGCTAACGGACGTGGACTTCCTTATACACGGTATCCTCCGTGCAGCCTTTCAAGGGCCAGAGAGACTCTCCTGGCAGCCATCCAAGAATTGGGCCGTAAACCCCCTAATTGGGACTCCTTCCACGGGATGATCCAGAGGGAAAGGGAAACCTCTGATGACTTTTTCACTCGTCTGAGTGAGAGAGAAGAGACGATGGTTAAAAGAATTGTATGTGTATAAAGGAAGAAGGAGGGAAAAGGAGAAAGAAAAGAGAAGGTGAAGCAATTGCAGTTGACGGAAATTGTCTGCTGAGGCATCTACACCCTGCGAAGCAGGTGTCCCATAAGGGCGAATGATGGGTGGAGAGATTGCCTCTGAAGGAAATTGTATGTGTATGAAGGTTAGAGTAAGTGTGTGTGAAGGAGAAAGAGAAGAGACACGAGGGAATTTTAGTCGAATGTCAGTCTTCCTGTAATACTCCTGTGTTGCCTGTGCGAACACTGGGCTCCCCTCTGTCTTATTGGTTAGTCCAGGACTTGCGTGCAATTAACTCTTACGTTTCGCTCATGCATGCTATGGTTCCTAGTCCCACAGCAGTAGTTAGCTCCGTGAGTCACGAAGCAACCTGTTTTACTCGTATTGATCTAACTGGTGCTTTCTTTACTATCCCGGTGTCCTGTGAGAGCCAGTACCTTTTTGCCTTTACCTGGGAAGGTCGTCAACTAACCTGGACGAGACTTCCCCAGGGTTTTGTTCATTCCCCAACTATCTTTTCGAGAGAATTGTGCAGAGCCTTATCTCCCCTCATATTACCCGAAGGGATCAGTATGTTCCAGTATATGGATGATATCCTTATTGCTGGGGACACGAAGGATCTGTGTCGGTCAGGTTCCCTCCAGGTCCTAGCATGTTTGCATCAGCTTGGTCTTAAAGTTAGTTGCGATAACAGTCAGTGGTGTCAGCCCCAGGTAAAATATCTTGGGTTCATGTTGCGGGCGGGAGAAAGAGCAATCGCCCCCAAGCGAGCAAGCCTTATTTAATGCATGCCTCGCCCCACTACTAAGCGAGGCCTGAGAGGTTTTCTTGGTGCGGCTGGGTTTTGTCGAGCTTGGATTCCAGAATTTGGGTTGTTAACCAGACCCCTTTTTGAGCTCCTAAAAATTACCTCCCCAGAGCCCCTGGACTGGACTCCCGAGACTGTAGAAGCCTTTCAGACACTAAAATCATGCCTGAGTTCAGCCCCTGCCCTGAGACTCCCTGACTATAGTAAGCCATTCGATTTGTACATTCATGAACGCTGCGGAGTGGCCTCAGGTGTTTTGTGCCAAA
The DNA here is from genome assembly GCF_015852505.1 of Tachyglossus aculeatus. Classification (NCBI taxonomy): domain Eukaryota; kingdom Metazoa; phylum Chordata; class Mammalia; order Monotremata; family Tachyglossidae; genus Tachyglossus; species Tachyglossus aculeatus. The sequence goes on along the minus strand of NW_024044977.1, from coordinate 4,062 downwards.
CTCTCGGTCCTCACTATCGACCAGTAGCCTATTATTCAGGTGTCCTTGATCCTGTCATTCTAGGTCGGATACCCTGTATCCGCTGCATAGCTGCGGTGGTAATGCTGCTTGAAAAGTCTCAGGATATCCTCTTGGGACATCCCGTTGTTGTTCGGACTCCGCATGAAGTTGTGCGCCTCCTTCGTGGAGCAGCCACCCAAGCCTTATCTGTGGCACGCCTGACTAAATATGAAGTTGCTTTATTGAAAAATCCGCAGGTACATGTGGAGCGCTGTGGCTCCTTGAATCCAGCTACCCTGCTTGAGTCCTCTCCCATGACTGACCAAATTCACGATTGTGACGAAGTAGTTCGGGAAACTGTCGCTCCTCGATCTGACCTTCGCGATGAGCCTTTGTCCTCTTCTGATCTAACTTTGTTTACAGATGGCTCCTCCTTTATGGACCAAGGGCTGCGCCTCACCGGCGCTGCTGTTGTTACCCTAACCTCTGTGCTGTGGACCAGCTCACTCCCAGCTTCTTGCAGTGCGCAGGCAGCTGAGCTTGAAGCCCTTACACAGGCATTATTACTCGGTAAAGGGAAGCGTGTGACCATCTATACAGACTCTAAGTATGCCTTTGGGGTTTGTCATGCTGCAGGTGCCCTGTGGCAAATTAGGGGGTTCCTCACTTCAGCGGGTCGTCAGGTTGCTAATGGGGATCGTATAGAACACCTATTACAGGCCCCTCTTGCTCCCAGCCGAGGTGGCTGTCGTGCATGTGCATGCCCACACCCGAGGAAGTGATTCCCCGAGTTTGGGCAATCACCTAGCCGACAAGGCCTCTCGTTGGGCAGGTCGGCATGGCCCCCTTGTATGTCTAGCTCCTGTTATGACCCTGGCCCCCACGTCTATGCCTGGCACTCTGTTGCCCTCCCTGATTACTGATAAGGAAAGAGCTGAGTGGCCTCGGCAATATGAGGCATTGGAACGGGACGGACTCTTTTGGGTCCCTGATGGACGCCCTATTTTGCCTGCTGCTGCACTGAGACCAGTTTGTCTGGGTCTTCACCAGGAGACTCATTTTGGTGCAGATGCCTTGGCAGCCACAGTTCTTCGAGTTTGGTTTGCCCCGGGTATCCATCCTGTTGCCAAACGTGTCACAGCCAGTTGTGCTACTTGCCAGAGCTTCAATGCTCACCCTGGTCATCGGGTTCCCTTGGGAGGACGCCCTTGGGTCTATTCCCCTTTTGAGGGTTTGCAGGTTGATTTTGTGACACTTCCGAGGGCTGGTCGTTTCCGATATTTACTAGTCATTGTTGATCACCCGACTAGGTGGATGGAGGCTTTCCCTTCCTCCCGAGCAACTGCTCTTACGGTGGTGAAATGTCTCTAGCGGGAAGTCATTCCCAGGTTTGGGCCACCTGCTGTTATTGATTCTGATCAAGGATCACATTTTACTGAGTCTGTTCTATCTGAAATTTATCGACCTGTCTCTATATGTTGCCAACTTGGACTTCCCAAGCGCTTAGTACAGTGCTCTGCACACAGTAAGCGCTCAATAAATACGATTGAATGAATGAATGAATGAATCGACCACTTGGAATTGAATGTTCTTTACATGCACCATACCAGGGCGATGATGCCCTGCGAGCCTATGTTTTGTCTCTCCAGGGAATTCTAGCTGAGCTGCAGGCTGCTGGAATCCTCCGTCAGCGCACCCCTCTCACCGATCATCTGCATCCGGTCATCGCTGGAGATTGGGTTTGGGTTAAGCGCATGGTCGGCAACGGTTCACTTAAGCCATCCTGGGAGGGGCCCTACCAGGTTCTCTTGTCTTCCTTTTCTGCAGTTCGTGTTGCCGAGCGCCCGTCATGGATCCATCACTCCCAGGTGAAGCCAGCCGTTTTTGATGCTTCGCCTCCCCCATCGGTTTCTGCTGACTCTCAAGATTCCGAGCCACCCACTGTCCCAGCTTTACGGCTGCGTCGAACTTCTACCGGATGGGCCTCGGTCCTGTGAGATTTTGTCTGGTTGCTTATTTGTGTGTCTTGCCGCTGGTTTGGTTTTTTCGCTGTGCTGTGTTTTTCAGCTCCTGAAGGCCTGCCTCTGATGTGCTTCATCTACCCTGATGCTTCTACAAACCCCGACCACACGCCTGTCCAAAGCTGAAGTCACGGACATGCAGCGCCGTCTGGACGCTGTGTTTCGCTGAGGAGGGGGATTGTTGTGTGTGCTCAGTTGTGCTTGAATTTTTCTGTTGGATTTTTCTATCTTTTCTTTTTGCCTGGATGTTTTTGTCTTTTCCTTATCCTTTACTTTAGGCGCCGGCTTTGCGGAAGACCTTTGTTATCCCGAGGAGGGTCGTATGTGATCCTCCCGGTGGCCATGGGCCTCGGAAGGATCAAAAGGGGGTTTTGCTTTTGCTCATGTGCCTCCCGTGCCTCCTTCGTCTCTTTTGCTCCATTGTTGCCCGGGTGGTCCGCGAGATTAAGGTCGAGATGCCCCCATTGCGCGGACGCCCTTAGCGGTCCCCGCCATAACGAGAGGGGGACACGTAGGGAGCGGGGGAAGGCGATGAGACAGGCAGTATGTGCACACAAACCGTACCCAACGGCTCAAGGCCAAACAGACTCAACAACAGGAGATAAAGAGACCAGGGCAAGAAAAACAAGCTTGCACCTGCAAGGCTCGGAGGCAACCTCAAGGCCATATCCGCAGCCAGCGATGGTTGGCAACGGGTGGCTGGGGGCGAGCCAGAGCAAACGCTTCGTGACTGGACAGAGCTGTTGTTAGGCTAGTGGCTGGAGGGCGGTGTGTGCTACATGGCAAAGCCTCGATACTCCATCCCCCGAGAAAACCCTGCCCCCGGACAACGGAGGGTATAAGAGACGAACAAGACAAGGGGGGGGCGCGTCCTCTCTCCCTTCTCTCTCTCTCTCTCTCTCTCTCTCTCTCTCTCTCTCTCTCTCTCTCTCTCTCTCTCTCTCTTCCAACCATGTAACCGCTGATAGCAAATAAACGGCAACCAAGCTTTGAACCTCACTCTTCCTGGTATGAACGCGCGGGCCGCGTCCGGAGACATCCGAAGACCCGGAGAGGGTAAGAACCCGAGAGTTGCCCCCGAAACCACGGGGAGCAACGACCTTCTTCGCCTCGGCCTGGCACTCCTCCTCCACATGGTCCTGACCTTCCTCACCCACCTGGTCTTGGCCATCCTCCACTGCCTGGCCATCCGCCACCTAAAGCTCAACATGTCGAAGACTGAACTCCTTGTCTTCCCTCCCAAACCTTGCCCTCTCCCTGACTTTCCCATCTCTGTTGACGGCACTACCATCCTTCCCGTCTCACAAGCCCGCAACCTTGGTGTCATCCTCGACTCCGCTCTCTCATTCACCCCTCACATCCAAGCCGTCACCAAAACCTGCCGGTCTCAGCTCCACAACATTGCCAAGATCCGCCCTTTCCTTTCCATCCCAACCGCTACCCTGCTCATTCAAGCTCTCATCCAATCCCGTCTGGACTACTGCATCAGCCTTCTCTCTGATCTCCCATCCTCGTGTCTCTCTCCACTTCAATCCATACTTCATGCTGCCGCCCGGATTATCTTTGTCCAGAAACGCTCTGGGCATATTACTCCCCTCCTCAAAAATCTCCAGTGGCTACCGATCAATCTGCGCATCAGGCAGAAACTCCTCACCCTGGGCTTCAAGGCTCTCCATCACCTCGCCCCCCTCCTACCTCACCTCCCTTCTCTCCTTCTACAGCCCAGCCCGCACCCTCCGCTCCTCCGCCGCTAATCTCCTCACCGTACCTCGCTCTCGCCTGTCCCGCCGTCGACCCCCGGCCCACGTCATCCCCCGGGCCTGGAATGCCCTCCCTCTGCCCATCCGCCAAGCTAGCTCTCTTCCTCCCTTCAAGGCCCTGCTGAGAGCTCACCTCCTCCAGGAGGCCTTTCCAGACTGAGTCTCTTCCTTCCTCTCCCCCTCGCCCCCCTCTCCATCCCCCCGATCTCACCTCCTTCCCTTCCCCACAGCACCTGTATATATGTATATATGTTTGTACATATTTATTACTCTATTTATTT
>NW_024044976.1:0-72056 GCF_015852505.1 Tachyglossus aculeatus | reverse complement strand
TTCACAGACTCTGTCCTCTCCTGGTTCTCCTTTTATCTCTCTGGCCGTTCATTCTGTATCCTTTGCGGGCTCCTCCTCCCCATCCCATCCCCTTACTGTAGGGGTTCCTCAAGGGTCAGTTCGCTCCCATGGCTTCAAATATCATATCTACGCTGATGATATCCAAATCTACATCTCTGCCCCTGCTCTTTCTTCCTCCCTTCAGGCTCTGGTCTCCTCCTGCCTCCAGGACATCTCCATCTGGATGTCTGCCCGCCCTCTAAAACGCCATATGTCGAAGACTGAACTCCTTATTCTCCCTCCCAAACCCTGCCCGCGCCCTCTCTTTCCCTTCACTGTAGATGGCACTACCATCCTTCCCGTCTCACAAGCCCGCAACCTTGGTGTCATCCTTGACTCTGCTCTCTGGTTCACCCTTATCCAATCAGTCACCAAAACCTGCCGACCGCACCTCCGCAACATCGCCAAGATCCGCCCTTTTCTCTCCATCCAAACCGCTACCTTGCTGGTTCAATCTCTTATCCTATCCCGACTGGATTACTGCATCAGCCTCCTCTCTGATCTCCCATCCTCCTGTCTCTCCCCACTTCAGTCTATACTTCACGCTGCTCCCCGGATCATCTTTGTGCAGAAACGCTCTGGGCATGTTACTCCCCTCCGCAAAAATCTCCAGTGGCTACCAGACAACCTACGCATCAAGCAAAAGCTCCTCATTCTCGGCTTCAAGGCTCTCCATCACCTCGCCCCCTCCTACCTCACCTCCTTTCTCTCCTACTACAGCCCAGCCCTCACCCTCTGCTCCTCTGCCGCTAACCTCCTCACTGTGCCTCGTTCTCGCCTGTCCCGCCGTCGGCACCCGACCCAGGTCTTCCCCCTGGCCTGGAATGCCCTCCCTCCGCACATCCGCCAAGCTAACTCTCTTCCTCCTTTCAAATCCCTACTGAGAGCTCACCTCCTCCAGGAGGCCTTCCCAGAATGAGCCCCCTTTTTCCTCTCTCCCTCCCCATCCCTCCAGCCCTACCCCCTTCCCCTCCCCACAAAACCTGTATAAAAGTTTGTACAGATTTACTTTATTTTACTTGTTCATATTTACTATTCTATTTATTTTGTTAATGATGTGCATCTATCTTTACTTCTATTTACTCTGATGACTTGACACCTGTCCACATGTTTTGTTTTGTTGTCTGTCTCCCCCTTCTAGACTGTGAGCCTGTGGTTGGGTAGGGACTGTCTCTATATGTTGCCACCTTGTACTTCCCAAGCGCTTATTACAGTGCTCTGCACACAGTAAGCGCTCAATAAATACGATTGAATGAATGAATGAATGCACCACTGGAGATTTTTGAGGAGGGGAGTGAGATGCCTAGAGCATTTCTGTACAAAGATAATCTGGGCAGCAGAGTGAAGTGTAGACTGAAGCAGGGAGAAACAGGAGGATGGGAGATCAGAGAGGAGGCTGATGCAGCAATCCAGTCCAGGTTTCCCACCAATACATAATTAGGAACCTTGAAGCAGTAAGATAAAAACGTTAAACTATCTCCAGAAGTAGGATTTTCATTACAAGAAAACAAAACCTTAAAACATGAAGACATACAGTACTGTTTGGAGTGTGTTGTAAAAGTCACCCCCTGTAGTGAATATTTAATGATTGGTATCTTTTCCATTCAACTGTGGCTCGCTAATTGACTCACACATGTGCTTAGCCTGCTTTCTGGTTTATATATTTGACTGTTCATTTAAACCTCGAGCAGAAAAAGTTAATTGGGTCAGAGACATTCCAGATCCCGCTTGGGGAATCACATTCTAAATGAGAGGGAGAAAAGGCACTGAATCTCCATTTTACAATTGAGGAAATTGAGGCGCAGAAGTGATTTGCACAAGCTCACACAACAGACATCGCAGAGCCTGAATTAGAACCTAGGTCCTCTGACTCCCAGGACTGTGCTCTAGCCGTCAGACCACATTGCTCTCTCCATTTGGGCCTGGGGTGTCAGCTCCCTGAGACAGGGTCGAGAAAGTTCCGATTTCTTTAACTTATTGCTCTCCTGAATTTTCCTCAGCATGCCTCGTCTATGAATTCATGTTGTCAGTTCCAATCCCATTCTTACTGTTCCATTTCTGTCTGAGAGTTTGACATCACAGTGATTTTTAAAGGTATCTGTTAAACTCTCACAATGTTTCAGACACTTCATTAAGTGCTGAGTCAGACAAGGCAATCAAGTTGGACAGGGTCCATATACCACATGGGGCTCACAGTCTAAGAGGGGAGGAAGAGCAGATATTGAATGCCCATTTTACAGATGAGGTAATTTAGTCACAGAGCAGTGGAGTAACTCACCCGAGTTCAAAAGTGTCAGAACAAGGATTAGATTGGGGATTGATGTAGAGACCAGTCCCACACCTCAGTATGTCTCTTATTCCCCAGAAATTATCATCTTAAACTTGTTATCAGTATAGAGACCAGTCCTACACTCTGCTATGTCCTCTGAGTACTCAACATTATCAGTTCAGACACTCTTGTTATGGGTGTATAGACCAATCGTACACTTTGAGCACTTGATATTCAATCATCACCGCTCCCCGACAGCATTTACATGAATCCGAATCTTTAAATTACACATTAGAAATTTATTCACATTAACATCTATCCCCCCTCTGGGCTGTAAGAGCGTTGTGGGGAGGGAATGTATCTGTTAACCCTGTTGTATTGCACTTTCCCAAGAAGTCAATAAAGGGCTCTGCACGTGGTAAGTATTCAGTAAATACCAGTGATGGATACATCCTCTGAAAGTAGGACATTGTTGGCTTAAATATTTCAAGGATGCAATTAATAGCGTTTATCAAGCACTGTACTAAGCATTAGGGGGAATACGATAGAGTAGGTAGACATTATCCTTGTCCAAAATTGCCCAATATTACTGTATTACACTTTCCTAAGTGCTTAGTTCCATGCTCTGGACATGGTTAGCACTCATTAAATACCACTCAATCTGATCTGATCTGATCGCCCTGATGATGACCAGAATGGCATAGTCGAAGGAGCCCCTTGTTTGATCAGAGATTTTGGGCAAGTCACTTCACTTTCTCATTTGTAAAATGGGGATCCAAATACCTGTTCTCCTTCCTTTTTCGACTGGGAGCCTGAATAGGGACAGGGACTGCATCTGATCTGATCATCATGCATATTTCCCAAGCGCTTGAACACTGCTTGGCACCTAGTAAGTGCTAAACAAGTACCATTATTTTAATTAAAGTGCCACATTCCATGTTCTTATGCTGTAACTAAAAGTGAACTGAAGAAGAAATTCACAACTCACGTGGTCCAAATTAATAATTCAACACATCTCTATCCATGGGTTGAAGCAGCGTTGCCTAGTGGATAGAGCATGGGCCTGTGAAGAGGCTTGTTGGATGAGGTGGGATTTTAGGAGGGAATTGAATTTGAGAAGAGCTGTAGTTGGATGTGGATAGGGAGGAGTTCCGAGCTCAGGGGAACAGCGTGGTCTTGAGGCAACCACACAGGCCTGGAGGTCAGAGGCCCTGGGTTCTGATCCCAGGTCTGCCACTCTTCTGCTATGTGACCTCAGGCAAGTCACTTCACTTCTCTATGCTCCAGTTCCCTCATCTGCAAATTGGTGGTCAAGACAGTGAGCCCCATGTGGGACATGGACTGTGTCCAACCTGGTTAGTTTGCATCTTGGGAACTGCATGCATGATTCGTATCTGGGAGAGTACAAAATGAGCTGGTAGACAGGCTCCCTTCCCAGAGGTCTCTCATATTCTACAGGGGGTCTGCCTTTTTCCTTCCAGTCAAAGACGTTAAGTCTAATTCATTGACTTTAGCTCCTTTGAAGTCCATGGGTCATGGGACAGGATGTAATACACTAGCTGGCACATGGTAAGGGTTTAATGGATACCTAAAATAAAGACAACCATAACAACGACAACCACCTAGTGCTGGTATGCCCCTAACCTTCGGGATGCATTACCTGGGAGAGCTTATAGAGTCCCAGCAGACAGGAGCCGGTCGTGGACATTGCTGATGACATCCCTCCTATGACAGCCAGGAGTTTGTCCCGCCTCTCCGGCTCACAACTGCAGTTGGAGACCATACCGGCTCTCCCCCAGAGCGGAGCCATGGAGCTCTCAGCCGTTGCATAGTCTGGAAGTGGACGTTGAAGAGGTGGAAGCCCAGAGAAATATTGGGTAGAGGCTGGGGTCCTTGTTGATCTCCTCCACAGCAAATACCAGGGCCATGACATACTAGTAGTGTTTGTTGAAATATCTGTAACGAGAAAGACAGGAGATGGCACTGAATGGTCTGGCCATTGAAGAAAGAGATCGGGCCTGGGAGTCAGAGGACCTGGGTTCCGATCCCGCCACCGCCACATGCTGCCGGTGTGACCCTGGATGAATCACTTCACTTCTCTGAGCTTCCGTTACCTCATTTACCTCATCTGTGAAATGGCGATGAAGACGTGTCCCCACGTGGGCTGGGGACTGTCTCCAACGTGACGAGCTTGTGATTTTTTCAGTGCCTGGCACCCAGGAAATACTTAACAAGTACCATTGAAAAAGAAGTGTGTTGAATTGCCTCAAGACAATGGGATAGGGGCACAGAGGAGAAAATCCTCAGGTGCCATGAGGGAAGTTGGAAGTGAGTGCAAAGCTTCCCTATATCTCTAGTAGGGAAAGCTACAAGAAGACCACACGCTAATCGTGGGCCAGCTAATCAATCAGAGATTCTGATTGAGCACTCTCTTTGTGCAGAACACTGTAGTAAGAGCTTGGGAAAGGGCAATACAACAGTCCTGATGGAAAAGGCGGTGGGTGTGGTCTGGGGTCAACATGATGCCAAACCTGACCTTGGGAGGCAATGCAGTCAGGGAAAGCAACAGGAGGAAGATCTACAGAATGCATACCGGCAGTAATAGTGATAATTTATAATTATAGTATTTGTTAAGTGCATTCTATGTGCCAGGCACTGTACTAAGCACAGGGGTGGATGCAAGCAAATTCGGCTGGACATAGTCCCTGTCCTTCATGGGTCTCACAGTTTCAATCTGCAATGGAGAAGCAATGTGGCTTAGTGGTTAGAGCAAGACCGTGGGAGTCAGAAAGACATGGGTTCCAATCCTGGCTCGGCCATGTGTCTGCTGTGTGACCTTGGGTAAGCCACTTCACTTCTCTGTGCCTCAGTTACCACATATGTAAAATGGGGATTAAAGTGTGAGCCCATTGTGGGACAAAGACTGTGTCCGACCTGATTAAATTGTATCTACCCTAGTGCTTAGAACAGTGCTTGGCACATAGGAAGCACTTAAGTAGCACAATTATTATTCTTTACAGATGAGGTATTAAGACCAGGAGAATAATAATAATAATAATAATGATAATAATTACGGTACTTATGGTAATAATAATTATGGTAAGCTGCACCTGCATACTCACGATCACTGGATAAACAATTTTTGAAAACGTGTCTCCCAATTATTTTGTGCTGTACTCTCCAGAGTGCTTACTACAGCGCTCTGCACCCAGTTATCATTCAATAAATACCATTGTTTGAGTAATTCCTCTATTACTCCTCTGATGGATTGACTCTGCTGCTTACCTGTTGTGTGATCGTGGGCACATCATTTCACTTCTCTGGGCCTCAGTGTCCTCATCTGTAAAATGGGGATGAAATATCTACTCTCCTCCCTCAGACCGGGAGCTCCATGTGGATCATCGACATTGTCTGACCGGATTCTCCTTTGTCCATACCAGACGTTTTCCTCGGAAAGTCAAACCCAGACCCTTGATTTCCACATCCAGCTATTCATCTGGAGCTATTTCAGATGAATGGGGGGAATGACTCCACTGAATGGGATCCTCCTTAGCAATGAACTGTTTGGGATAGAGTGGTGGGTTGTACTCCATAAAATTTTCATTATTATTACCAGTTGTAATAGTAATAGCAGTAGTAGTAGTAGTAGTAGTAGTAGTAGTAGTAGTAGTAGTAGTAGTAGTAGTAGTAGCAGTATTGGTAGTATTAAAATTATTAGCATTTATTGCAGACTCACTATGTGCCAGGCACTGTACTAAGCACTGGGGTGGGTACAAGCAAATCAGGTTGCCACAGTCCCTGACCCTCATGGGGCTCACAGTCTTAATCCTCATTTAATGGAAGGGATAACTGAGGTCCAGGAAAGTGAAGTGACTTGCCCAAGGTCACACAGGAGACAAGTGGCAGGGTGGGTATTAGAACCCTGATCCTCTGACTCCCAAACCCGTGCTCTATCCACTAGGCCATGCTGCTTCCTGATTATTCTTATCATAAATACCAAGCAAGCGCTTGGTACAGTGCTCTGCACACAGTAAGCGCTCAATAAATACGATTGATAGATAATTACTCTCACAATTAGCTTCAAAGCTCCCCACCACCTTGCCCCCTCCTACTACACCTCCCTTATCTCCTTCTACAGCCTACCCTGAACACTCTGCTCCTCTGCCACTAACCTCCTCACTGTGCCTCATTCTCGCCTATCCCACTGTCGACACCTGTCCCACATCATAACTCTGGCCTGGAATGCCCTCCCTCCGCTCATCTGCCAAACTGCTCTCTTCCACCCTTCAAAGCCTATTGAGAGCTCACCTCTTCCAGGACGCCTTCCCAGACTAAGCCCCCCTTTTCCTCTGCTCCTCCCCTCCTCCCAATCCCCCCACTCCCTCCCCCTACCCCATCCCCTCCCCACAGTATTTGAGTATATTTGTACATATGCATTACTCTATTATATTAATGATATGTATATATCTATAATTCTATTTATCTATTTTGATGGTATTGACACATCTATTTGTTTTGTTTGGTTGTCTATCTCCCCATTCTAGACTGTGAGCCCATTGGTAGGTAGGAACTGTATCTGTTGCCGAATTGTACTTTCCAAGCGCTTAGTACAGTGCTCTGCACAGAAAGCATTCAACAAATATGATTGAATTAATGAATGAAATTAATGAATTATGATTACTTCTTTACTTTTGGGCATGCAATGCCAGCACACTGAGACCGGACTGTGAAAGATCCAGATTCCCGAACTCATTGTGCTCTTAGACTTTTCTCAGCACTCCTCATCTACGGATTTATCTTTTCTGTTCCCATCCCATTCTCACCTCTCCCTGTTAGCCCAAGAGTGTTGTCTTCCCAGTGATTTTTTTGAATGATATTTGTTAAGTGCTTCCTAACAAGTGCTGCCAGGCACTTTACCAAGCTCTGGGGCAGAACCAAGCTTATCAGGTGGGACATGGTCCATATCCCACAAGGAGCTCACAATCTGAGGGTGAGGGAGAACAGGAAGTCAGTCAGCCAGTCAGTAGATGGTATTTTTTGAGGGTTTACCATGTTCCGAGTATTGTACTAAACTCTTGGGAGAGCATAGTAGAACAATGTAAAAGACACATTTTCTGCCCACAAAGAGCTTATGATCTAGACAGGGAGACAGGCATTGATGTCAATAAATAAATTACAGATATATACATAAGTGATATGGGGCTAGGAGGGGGAAATGAATAAAGGGAGCAAGTCAGGCCGAGCAGAAGGGAGTAGAAGATAGGAAATGAGGGCTTAATTCATGGAAGACCTCTTGGAAGAGACGTGCCTTCAATAAAGCTTTGAAGAGAGGGAGAATCATTTTATGACAGATATGATGATGGGGAGCATTCCACACCAGATACAGGACATGCGTGAGAGGTCGGTGGCAAGATAGATGAGATCGAGATACAGTGAGAATGTGAGAGGGGTGGAGTGTGCTGGCTGGGCTGCAGTAGGAGAGTAATGAGGTGAGATAGGAGGGGCAGGGTGACTGAGTGCTTTAAAACTCATAGTAGGGAGTTTCTGTTGGATGTGGAGGTGGATGGGCAACCACTCTTGAGGAGTGGGGAAACATGGCCTGAATGTTTCTGAGGAAATATGATCAGGGCAGCAGAGTGAATTATGGACTGGAGTGGGAAGAGACAGTAGCCAGGGATATCTACAAGGAGGCTGATACAGTAATCAAGGCCAGATGGAATATGTGCTTAAAAACTCCTACGAGGTAGGAGTTTGGATAGAGAGGAAAGGGCAGATTTTTAGCGATGTTGTGAAGGTGGAACAGACAGGATTTAGTGATGGATTGCATATATGGGGTGAATGAGAGAGAGGAGACAACGAAGTCCATCAGTAATCAAGGTGGGATAGGATAAGTGCTTGAATTAATGTATTAGGGTATGACATCTCCATTTTACAGATGAGGTAACTGAGTCAAAGAGAAGTGAAGAGACTCACCCAAGGTCACACCATAGATAACTGGCAGAGCAGGAATTAGAACTCAGGTCCTCTGACTCCTAGGTCTGGGCTCTTTCCAGTAAGCCAAGAAGCTTCTCACCGTCACAGTTTGGCAAGCATCCAGAATAATTGGCACCGGTGAATGATCTCTGCTCAGGAAAATGCTTTCCATTTCTGATAACTGGCCTCGGGGCTACAGTTTCTATTTTTTTTTTGACAACGGCATTAATTCTGTACTGTGGGATTTCGTGGCTCCATCTGTTTGGTGGAGGATAAATGTCTGGGTTCAGCTACTATGGGGCATAATTAAAAGTTGGCCGAGTCTTTATGAAAGAATAACTGGCTCTTAAAGCGGGGGTCCCCCTTGTTGTGGTCATGTGGACAATGTGGGTGCCCCTGGGTTCTAATGGCTCCTCTCCCTCCCACCCTCAGACCCCGCTCATCCCCTGAGTAGTGCTAACTCTCATTCCTAGAAGAATCACTGTCCTCAGGATATGCACCTGGGTTCACCTGGCTAGGGCATTTTTCATTCCGTGTTTCAACCCTTCTGGGGTTTCTGGGTCATCAGAGTTGGGAGGAGAACTCAGTTCCACTTGTAGGAGAGGGGTGTGTGGGAAGACTATTCATCTCTGACAAGGTCAACACCAAAGGAATGCTCCAAAATTGTCTCTCTTGGCCAAAAGCCAGATTGGTCCCATGACTCTGTTGAAAAGCAGCGTGGCCAAGTACAGAGAGCAGCAGCCTGAGAGTCAGAGAGCCTGGTTTCTTACCCTGGCTCTACCACTTGTCTGCTGTGTAATCCCGGGCAAGTCAGTGAACTGTAAGCCTCATGTGGGATATGAACTGTGTCCCATCTGATGAGCTTTTATCTACCTCAGCACTTAGTTCAGTTCCTGGCATCTAGTAAGCACTTACAAAATTCCTTAAAAAACCCACTTTCAGTTTCATCTTATTTGAGTATGTAAGACAATGTTAGGTATTCATCTATCTATATGTACATAAAGAGAGAGATAAATATATCACTAATCATACATATCACTACTACATATTATTTCCCTTTATATAGTGATAATGACGTAGTAACAGTGACATATACTATATATGCATATATATATGTTCATTCATTAAATCGTATTTATTGAATGTGCACAGAGCACTGAATTAAGCACTTGGAAAGTGTAATTCAGCAACAGAGACAATCCCTGTCCACAATGGGCTCATAGTCTAGAAGGGGAGAGATAGGCCGCAAAGCAAGTAAACAGGCATCAATAACATCAATATCAATAAATATAATTATAGATGTATTCATAATTATAAATCTGTACATATATGCATAGGTGTCATGGTGGGGGGGGTTAGAGTAAAGAGAGCGAGTTGGGGTGATGGAGAGGGGAGGGGTAGCAGAGGAAAAGGGGAATTTAGTCTGGGAAGGCCTCCTGGAGGAGGTGAGCCTTCATTAGGGCTTTGAAGGGGGAAGAGTGATTGGCGGATTTGAGGAGGGAGGGCGTTCATTTATTCAATCGTATTTATTGAGAGCTTACTGTGTGCAGAGCACTGTACTAAGCGCTTGGGAAGTACAAGTCACCAGGCCAGAGGTCGATAGTGGGACAGGAGAGAACGAGGCACAGTGAGAAGGTTAGCACCAGAGGAGTGGAGTGTGTGGGCTGGGTTGTAGAAGGAGAGAAAGGAGGTGAGGTAGGAGGGGGCAAGATGATGGAGAGCTTCGAAGCCAACAGTGAAGAGTTTTTTCTTCATGTGAAGGTTGATAGTCAACCACTGGAGACTTTTGAGGAGGGGGGTAACATTTCCAGAATGTTTCTGTAGAAAGATAATCCGGGCAGTGGAGTGAAGTATAGACTGAAGTGGGGAGAGACAGGAGGTTGGGAGATAAGAAAGAATGCCGATACAGTAATCCAGTCGGGATAGGATGAGTAATTGTACTAATGTAGTAGTGGTTTGAATGGAGAGGAAAGGGTGGATCTTGGAGGTGTTATATTTTATATGTTATACAGCAGTTAGATGTATAAAATTGCCCTTCATATAGTGATGTATAATAGTGACATATAAAGACAGTGACATATACATTATATGCACACACACACACACACACACACACACACACACACACACACACACACACACCCCTGTATTATACCTGGATAGTTAGATAGAAAGGATTAATAATGAATAAATAATTAATTGTATAATCACGTTTATCAATTTATATAATTTATAACATATAACAATACAATAAATAAGATAATTCATATATAAATTACAAGGTTATTATCCATTGATTATATTTAATTATGTAATTATATAATTAATATATAATTTATCATTAATAACACAAGCATTAATAATGATTAATAAGTGATTAATACAGGATAGAAAAGATTAGTTATGCTAACAAAGCAGAAAGAAAAGAGAATAAACAGCAAGATACAAAATCTGGCGTGAAATAAATTAAAATAAACAGACAAACTTGCCAAAATTGGTCTGAATAGTCCTAGGAAGGGTAAATCTCCATCTCATACCACACAGTTTAATCAGTCATCACTGCTATGTATGAAGTGCTTCCATTGTTCAGGGAAGGGAGTAAAGGCTGCTGACCAGTTCGGAACAGGAAGAGGACCGTGTCAGATACTCTCCTGTGACTGCTTCCAGTAGAAAGGTGGAGGAGGTCTGCAGTGTTAATGGCTGCTTGTGGTCAAGGTGGATTAGATTGAAGTGCAGGCTGTTTCATTAGGTGAAGAGGAAGTCACCGATGATCTGGGTGAGAACGGTTTCTTTCAGTGCAGAGAGAGGGCAGACACAGGATTGTGGAGAGTTGAGGAGAGAAATGGAGGAAAGGAAGTGTAGGCAGCGCAATTAAACAGTTTAGACAGGAATCACAAAAGGGAGATGAGGTGATTGTTGAAGGATGCAGTGGGGTTTAGAGGGACTTTAGGAAAGGAGACAGGTGGACTTAAATATAAGCAATAAACACCATTGATTAACTGTGGGTAGGGAATGTGCCCATCAAATCTGTTATACTGGACTTTCACAAGTGCTTAGTAGAGTACTCTACACATAGTAAGTGCCCAATAAATACCATGGATTGAATGATATGCAGAACATCCAGAAGGAGTCTAAGACACTGTAGCCTCAGTGACAGCACATCTCTAAAAAGTGTCAGATGCTTCTTCCAGCACAAAGCCATGAAGTGTCCTCAAGTTGTGTGTCCCTTTGCCAACAAGCCCTTGTGGTCTCTGGATAATCTCTAGTGGTGGGGACCGATCAGTGAAGCCTAGTGGAAAGAGAAGAAGCCAGGGAGTCAGAGAATCTAAGAATAATAATTGTGGTGGTATTTTTAAGAACCTACTAGGTGCCAAGCACTGTACTAAGTCCTGGGGCATATGCAGCTTGATCGTCAGCTTTAACACATTCCCTGTCCCACGTGGGTTTAATAGTCTAAGAATGTAGGAGAACAGGAAATGCATTCCAAATTTTGCAGTTGAAGGAACTGCAGCCCAGAAAAGTGAAGATACTTGCTCAAGGTGACACAGCAGTTTTGTGGCAGAGTCAGCTTTAGAACACATGTCCTCTGACTTCCTCAACAACAACTCTCTCCTCGACCCCCTCCAGTCTGGCTTCCGTCCCCTTCATTCCACGGAAACTGCCCTCTCAAAGGTCACCAATGACCTCCTGCTTGCCAAATCCAACGGCTCATATTCTGTCCTAATCCTCCTCGACCTCTCAGCTGCCTTTGACACTGTGGACCACCCCCTTCTCCTCAACACGCTATCTGACCTTGGCTTCACAGACTCCGTCCTCTCCTGGTTCTCCTCTTATCTCTCCGGTCGTTCTTTCTCAGTCTCTTTTGCAGGCTCCTCCTCCCCCTCCCATCCACTTACTGTGGGGGTTCCCCAAGGTTCAGTGCTTGGTCCCCTTCTGTTCTCAATCTACACTCATTCCCTTGGTGACCTCATTCGCTCCAGATCTACATCTCTGCCTCTGCTCTCTCCCCCTCCCTCCAGGCTCGCATCTCCTCTTGCCTTCAGGACATCTCCATCTGGATGTCCGCCCGCCACCTAAAGCTCAACATGTCGAAGACTGAGCTCCTTGTCTTCCCTCCCAAACCTTGTCCTCTCCCTGACTTTCCCATCTCTGTTGACGGCACTACCATCCTTCCCGTCTCACAAGCCCGCAACCTTGGTGTCATCCTCGACTCCGGTCTCTCGTTCACCCCTCACATCCAAGCCATCACCAAAACCTGCCGGTCTCAACTCCGCAACATTGCCAAGATCCGCCCTTTCCTCTCCATCCAAACCGCTACCCTGCTCGTTCAAGCTCTCATCCTATCCCGTCTGGACTACTGCACCAGCCTTCTCTCTGATCTCCCATCCTCGTGTCTCTCTCCACTTCAATCCATACTTCATGCTGCTGCCCGGATTATCTTTGTCCAGAAACGCTCTGGGCATATTACTCCCCTCCTCAAAAACCTCCAATGGCTACCAATCAATCTGCGCATCAGGCAGAAACTCCTCACCCTCGGCTTCAAGGCTCTCCATCACCTCTCCCCGTCCTACCTCACCTCCCTTCTCTCCTTCTACTGCCCAGCCCGCACCCTCCGCTCCTCCGCCGCTAATCTCCTCACCGTACCTCGTTCTCGCCTGTCCCGCCAATAACCCCCGGCCCACGTCATCCCCCGGGCCTGGAATGCCCTTCCTCTGCCATCCGCCAAGCTAGCTCTCTTCCTCCCTTCAAGACCCTGCTGAGAGCTCACCTCCTCCAGGAGGCCTTCCCAGACTGAGCCCCTTCCTTCCTCTCCCCCTCGTCCCCCTCTCCATCCCCACATCTTACCTTCTTCCCTTCCCCACAGCACCTGTATATATGTATATATGGTTGTACATATTTATTACTCTATTAATTAATTTATTTATTTTACTTGTACATATCTATCCTATTTATTTTATTTTGTTGGTATGTTTGGTTCTGTTCTCTGTCTCCCCTTTTTAGACTGTGAGCCCACTGTTGGGTAGGGACTGTCTCTATGTGTGGCCAATTTGTACTTCCCAAGCGCTTAGTACAGTGCTCTGCACATAGTAAACGCTCAATAAATACGATTGATGATGATGATTATAGTCCTTCTGCCGGAAGTGGGCGGTGCCGCCCTCGGGGAGAGCCACACTGCGACCCACTTGGGGCTCCCCGTGACGTCATTTACGTCGTCCCCCCCACCACCACGAGCATCAGGTCCCCGATGGCCCATCTGGTTCTGGTCAGTAAGGTGGGGGAGCCGCCCCCCTTTCCGTTCCCCGCAGGGCCTTTCCCTCCCTTGAGGCGGCCATAACGGGACAGGCTGCAGGGGAGACGCCGCCCCCTCGCTCCTCATACCTGATAGACGATGACTCTCCCCCTTCCCCCTTTCAAAGCATTACTGAGGACACATCGCTTCTGAGAGGCCTTCCCTGCCTAAGCCCTCTTTTCCTTCTCTCTTCCTAACTCCTAACTCCTTTCTGTGTCACCCTGATTTGCCCCCTTTACTCGTCCCCCTTCCCAGCCCCACAGCACTCGTCTTTCGTTATTACTGAATTGTAGTTTCCAAGCTCTTAGTACAGTGCTCTGCACACAGTAAGCACCCAGTAAATACGATTGAATGAATGAACGAATGAATCTCTCCAATTTATTCATGTACATTAATGTCTGTCTTCTCCTCTGAACTGTAAGCTCGCTGTGGGCAGGGGACGTGTCTGTTCATTGTTATAACATATACTCCCGAGCGCTTCTTACCATGCTTTGCACAAAGTAAGCACTCAATAAATACAATTGACTGACTGACTGATTACCCAATCTGTGGTATTGTCCTCTCCCAAGCATTTAGTGCAGTGCTCTGCACATGGTAAGTGCTCAGTCATTATGCTTGATCGATCAAGGCAGGGCCCGACAGATGTGGGGAACCCAGGAAAGAAGCAGAGAGAAGTGGGCTTTAGGATGCAGTAGTGGGTGGAGGTTGTGCAAAGGAGAGGGAAATACAGCACTCACGAACATAGCCACAATTCATTTATTTAAAATAATGTCTCTCTCTCCCTCTAGACTATAAAATCATTGCGGGCAGGGCATGTCTCCATTAGACACTTACATCATACTCTCCCAGGAACTTAGTACAGTGCTCTGCACACTGTTAGTGCTCAATAAATAGGATTGATTGATTGATTGGATGAGAGGTATCAAGCAAAATCTCCTCTCTCTCGGCTTCAAGGCTCTCCATCACCTCGCCCTCTCCTACCACACCTCCCTTCTTTCCTTCTACAGCCCAGCCCACACCCTCTGCTCCTCTGCTGCTAACCTCCTCACTGTGCCTCGTATTCGCCCGTCCCACCGTCGACTCCTGGCCCATGTCCTTCCTCTGGCCTGGAATGTCCTCCCTCCACACATCCTCCAAACTAGCTCTCTTCCTCCCTTCAAAGCCCTACTGAGAGTTCACGTCCTCCAGGAGGCCTTCCCAGACTGAGCTCCCTTTTTCCTCTCCTCCTCCCCATTGCGCTCTGCCCTATCTCCTTCCTCTCCCCATAGCCATTGTATATATTTGTACATATTCATTACTCGATTTATTTTACTTGCACATATTTACTATATTTTATGAATGATGTGCATATAGCTATAATTCTATTTATTCTGACGGTTTGACACCTGTCTACATGTTTTGTTCTGTTTCGAGAAATCTGAGAAGCAGCGTGGCTCAGTGGAAAGAGCCCGGGCTTTGGGGTCAGAGGTCGTGGGTTCGAATCCCGGCTCCACCACAAGTCTGCTGTGTAACCTTGGGCAAGTCACTTAACTTCTCTGAGCCTCAGTTACCTCATCTGTAAAAATGGGGATTGACTGTAAGCCCTACGTGGGACAACTTGATCATATGGTATCCCCCCAGCGCTTAGAACAGTGCTTTGCACATAGTAAGCGCTTAACAAATGCCATAATCATTATTATCATTATTATTTCGTTGTCTCCCCCTTCTAGACTGTTGGCCCGTTGATGGGTAGGGACCATCTCTATATGCTGCCGACTTGTACTTCCCAAGCGCTTAGTACAGTGCCCTGCACACAGTAAGCTCTCAATAAATGCCGTTGAATGAATGAATGAATTTGTCACAGAATACAGAATGCAGAACCCTCCTCCTCCTCTTCCTGTTCCTCCTCCTTCTTCATTACCTGAGAAAATAGCCCATCCCACGTTATCCTCTCCTCACTGATAGTAAAGCCTTGGCCAGCTGGGGCCAGGAGCATGAACTCTCCACCTTTGTTGTAGACTTTGGTGCCGTTCTGTAAAATCTGATAGTTCAGGATGTCAAACCTACTGGTCGCCCAGCCGTGATCATACAAATGGACTTGCTCACCGGCACCGGTGTGGACCCCAGTGTTCTTCAGTGATGACTGGAGCTGGAAGGAGAGGGGGACACCAGTGACTGGTGTCACCGAAAAAGCAGCATGGCCCTGTGGATAGAGGGAGGGGTGAATTACCTACCATGGACGAGGGACCCAACTGGGTCCATCTACCGACAACTCTGTGTCCTTCGCAGCCCAGATCACTTGGTGGAGGGCGTGAACTATGGCATACACAGCTGAGAGTCGGGATTCCTGGGTTATCATTCCTGCCTCCAACACTCTGCCTGCTGTGCAATCTTAGGTAACCTACTTAGCTTCTCTGTGCCTCAGTTTCCTCATCAATAAAAATAAGGATAAGATACATTTTCTCAATTAATCAATCAAACATATTTATTGAGCACTTAATGTGAACAGAGCACTGTACTAAGTGCTCGGGAGAGTAGAATATAACAGAGTTGGTATATATGTTCCCTGCCCTCAACGGCTTTACTGTCTAGAGGGAGAGGCAAACATTAAAATAAATGAATTATGGAAATGTACATAAGTGCTGTGAGGCTGAGGGAAGGGTGAATAAAGGGTGCAATTCCAAGTGCAAGGCTGATGCGTAAGGGAGTAGGAGAAGAGAAAATGAGGGCTTAGCCTGCCATCACACTGCGGGGCCCCTGCTGCTCCCGGAAGGATCCTTCTCCTCAGGGCGCCGACATAGGACCCCGGGATCCCGATCCTAAGAGGCCCACCCGCCGTCACACCGCGCAGCCCCTACTGCTCCCGAAAGGATCCTCTCCTCCGTACACTGCTGCGAGGGCCGGGGCTCCCCCTCCCTCCCTCCCTCCGTCCCCGAGCAGCCTGCTATCGGGTGTCCATGACCCGCGGCCGGGCTCCTGGCCATCTCCCGCCCGGACATCTGTATTCTCGCCCAACGACACCGAAGAACCTTGGCTGGGCACCCACCCGGCCATCATTACTAGACCCACCCCTCGAAGCCACCTCCACTCTGTCAAAGTAGCCAACTGGGACCGTGGCGTATTCTATCCTCCTGTTTCCATTCCGCCCCCACCCCACCCTATAAGCAACCTTCTCTGAGGAGCCCCCTCACTTCCTCCTTCCCGGTCTGGACATGACTGATTTCCCCCCGCTCGCCTCCCCGGGGAAAAAGGCCCTTGTTATTACCGAGTTAATATAACAACACCCCATTTACATCTAGTCAGCCCACCCATGCTATTTGGCTGTTTACTCCTCTTCCCAGGCATCTCCTCTCTCATGACCCCCTTAACAATTCCACCTTACTCCAGAACTGCCATCCATAGGACTCCATCCTCCACCACCTCTGAGACATTTCTGCCAAGAGCCCCAGGGATCTCCTTGCCATTAGCCTTTTTGATTTGATTTGACTGACCCATGGACAGTTCATCCTTCTGCTGTGGGCATCACCTGCCTAATCTACTTATTTTACTGCTACTATCGCATGTTAATTGTTAACTGGTTTCTGTGATGTCATCACGTTATTTTATTATTGCCATCGAATGTTAACTGCTAACGGCTCTCTGTGATGTCATTATTTGCTTATTTTATTGCCATCTCATGTTAATTGTTAACTGCTCTCTGTGTTGTCATCGTCTGTTTATTTCATTATTGCCATCGCATGCTAAGTGTTAACTGCTCCCTGTAATGTCATCATCTGCTTATTTTATTATTGGTAATGAATGGTGGTGGTTAACTACGCGCTGTGCTGTCATTTACCTTGCTGACCTCACCATGAACTATCAATTCCCCTGTTCCCATCTGCCCCTTCCCAGTCCTCACCTTCCCCTTCCCCATCCCACCCAGCTCTTTCCCTCCCTTTCCCCCTCCCCCGCCCCCACCCATCCCACTCACCTCCTCTCGAGAATATCTCTGTACCGGCGCCAACCCTCAACCCTTCCCTTCCAACCCCCTCCCTCTCCTCCTCCCCACCCCCGACGCATCAAAGTTCTCCTTTCTCATCGCCATCCCTCTTCCCACTCTCCCGACACAGGCCCCTGCCAACTCATTCTAATCCAAACCCTCCCCACCCCGCCCGCCCGTCCCCCTCCCTCCCCTCCCTCCACAGGTGCTGCCAAGTGAGGCCTTTGGAACCCCCGCTCCATTGTAGGTAAGCTCCCTTTCATCCTGACCTGTTCCTTTCCAAGCTCTAGGCTCCTCCTCTCCGTAACCGAAACATGAATCACCCCGGATGACACTGTCCCTTTTGCTGCTCTCTCCAGCGGAAGCTTCTTCTTCTTCCACTCCCCCAGACTCACCGGAAAAGGAGGAGATGTCGGCTAACTTCTCGCACCCAATGCCGCTTTTGCACTACCCCTCCTCCCCCTTCCCTATCCTTCCCCTCCTTTGAAGCCCATATTATTTGGCTTCAACCTACCACCCCCTCCAGATTCTTATAGCCGTCATCTACCGCCCTCTGGCCCCACCTCCAACTTTGTTTTAACGATTTTGACCCTTTTCCCACCTTCTTTCTCTCCTTTTCCATGCCCACTCTGATTCTCGGAGACTTCAACATGGAACATCCACATGGATGTCCCCCACCTGTCTCCCGCCTTCTATGTTTTCTTGACTCTGCAAACCTCCTGCTCCACCCCACCTCACCCACTGACCAACTTGGTCACACCCTTGACCTCATCATCTTCTACCGCTGCACTATCTTCACACTCAACTATTCTGAAATCCCTCTCTCTGATCATAACCTTCTCACCTGCCTCCTCACTCACACTCCTTCCCCCTGTAAATCTCTATTACTACCCCACAGAGACCTCCTCTTTCTAGGCCCCATCCATCTTTCTCAGCACATTATAACCCGCCTCGCCTCCCTATCCTCTCTACCCAATCTTGATGACCAGATTACTGCTCTCAACTCCACCCTCTCTACTCAACTCTCTCGCTCTCCTTTCCCTTCGCTGCTCTTGCACCAGTAACACACAGCCTTGGATCAGTGCCACTGTCCTCCTCCTTCGCTCTTATGCTCGAGCTGCTGGCAAAAGTCTAAACACCAAGCCAACCTTGTTCACTTTAAGTTTATCCTTTCCTGCCTTAAATCTGACCTCTCCTCTGCCAGACAAAATTATTTTTCCTCCCTTAGTGACACCCATTCCCATCACCTCCATCAGCTGCTCCGTACGTTTAACCCCCTTCTCAGGTCCCATGTTCCTCCCCCTCCTCCATCCCTCACCCCCAATGATCTGACCTCCTACTTCGTTAGTAAAATTAACTCCCCAAAATCACCCCCTCCCTTCTCCATCCCCCCCCCGCTTTCAACCCTGTCCACTATTCTCCCATCCTTCCCAGCAGTATCTTCAGAGAATATCTCCTTCCTCCTCTAAAGTGCTATTCCATCCACCTGTGCTTCAGACCCCATTCCCTGTAATTTTATGAAACCTCTAGCCCCTTCCCTCCTCCCCTCCTTAACTTCCATCTGCAACTGCTCACTCTCCACTGGTTCCTTCCCTTCTGCCTTCAAACATGTCCATGTCTCCCCATCCTAAAAAATCCCTCTCTTGACCCAAACTCCCCTTCTAGTTATCGCCCTATCTCCCTCCTACCCTTACTTTCCAAACTCCTAGAGTGAGTCGCTGCCTCAAATTCCTCAACGCCAACTCTCTTCTTGAACCCCTCCAATCTGGCTTCCGTCCCCTATACTCCATCGAAACAGCCCTCTCAAAGTCACCAATGTTCTTCTTGCCAGATCCAATGGCTCCTACTCTATCCTAATCCTCCTCGACCTCTCAGCTGCCTTCGAAACTGTGGATCACCCCCTTCTCCTCAACATGCTATCCAACCTTGGCTTCACAGACTCTGTCCTCTCCTGGTTCTCCTTGATATCTCCGGCCATTCATTCTCAGCCTCCTTTGTGGGCACCTCCTCTCCCTCCCATCCTATTGCCGTCTGCCTCCACGCGTCTGGCGCAGCGGGGAGACGGGCACACGCAATGGAAGAACGCAGGCCAGGCGAGTCTCAAGGTGGACAAGGAGACTGTTTATTCAGCACACTGTGGAGGATTTTATACAGTGAGGAGCCTCAAGGGAGTCAGGGGACAGGCGGATGACTGCAAGCTTATCAGCAAGGCTGAGCTTATCAGCAAGGATGAACTTATCAGCAAGACTGAGCTCATCAGTAAAGCTGAGCTTATCATCAAGGCTGAGCTCATGCCTAGATCTGCACGTTCCCAAGGCAATTCTCAGAACAGTGTCAAGTTATTCATCTTGCAGTCTGACTTCCTTCATTGCTCCTTGTAGGTCTTCCTGTGAGCACAGAAGGCCAGGTGGCCTGGCTTACTACCTAGGCCCAGACGTTAGGTCTGCCACAAGTCCCCCTTGTTGTTTTTGAAACAATTGCAAAGCATGGAGTTGAGTAAGAAGCGGGAGAAGGAAGGCAGATAGCCATCGGGCAACGCAGGGCAGGCAAAACAGGGCCAAGATCAACAAAATAATATATGGGAGACTATGAAGCAGCATTGAGAGCCAATTAAAAGGATTAACCTCCTCAAGGGCAGAAATGATCGGTGAAGCAATATCGGCAGGAATGGTCAAAGGAGGGGTATGTTGCGTAGCATCGGAGAGTGAGGCAAGGTGTGACGAATCAAGGGAGACATTCGAAGAATGCCAGGCACCTTGGAGCCGATTTCGGATCGCGGAACACGAAAATCCGGGAAATGTGGCATTATAATAATATGGGGTCACACAGATATGAGGGTAATGATAATCACAACGTTGAAAAGAAAGTTGAGTGCTCATAGCAAGGAGGGAGACATCGCATCCCCCCCTACAAGGTCAGAAGCATTAGTGAGAATATCTCCCACCGGGTCCTGCCACGTAACTGGCCGCATCCACGGAGGGTACGGAACAAAACTCCAATAGTCCTCAGTAATCACAACAGTGGAGGAGGCGAGAATCAGGAAAGCGATCATCATTTTTAGGAACTTTGCTGCTGATACTCCAGAGGAAGAGTCGCGTTGTCTGTCTCCTGGTTCTCGGTCATCTCCTGAAGTATGCAGGGTGAGGGAGGGCGTGCTGCAGAAAGGACGTGGCGTATGTTCTTTGTAGGTATCCAGATCGGGCGGTCCTCAGTTTCTGGAAAGACACAAGCATACCCTCGGCCCCATGTTAATAAGGGTTCTGGTCCTCGCCACTGGCGCGTGAGAGGATCCTTCCATTTTACTCTTTCGGGGTGTTCTTTAGTGTCCCTCCCACCCCATTTTTCAGCAGGGGTGAGACCTTTGTCATCCATAGTTAAAAAATTAAGGGTATATATAGCAGATTGTAATTGTCTATGGGGAGAGGTCAGTTCATCTCCCCCTTTTTGTTTTTCCAAAAAGGCTTTGAGCCAACGATGACGGTTTTCGACAATGGCTTGACCCGTGGGATTGTATGGAATACCCGTAACATGGCGAATAGCAAAAATATTACAGAAAGACCGGAACGCCTTAGAAGTATATGCGGGGCCATTGTCGGTTTTCAATACCTGTGGAATTCCCATAAAGGCAAAAGCAAGAAATAAATGATCCATAACATGTTTGGCTGATTCACCAGTGTGAGCCGACGCAAAAGTAAATAATGTACAGGTATCAACAGTAACATGAATAAAAACCAATCTGCCAAAGGGAGGGTAATGCATGACGTCCATTTGCCACAGCTTTCTTGGCGCAAGACCACGGAGATTCGTGGCTTCAGAGGCCGCAGGTAATGTAGTAACACAGGAGGTACAAGCTTTCACAATAGCCCGCGCGCTTTCCCGAGAAATGCCAAATTGACGGCGCAACATTCCTGCCCCTTGGTGGAAGCGCCGGTGGGCTTGCGAGGCTGCGGCTGTAGCGTCCAAAGGGAGAAGAGCCGGAGCCAACAGTGGTGCAACAAAAATAATCGCTCTTGGTGCACCAGCAATTTCCCTAGTAAGTAGGTCCGCACAAGCATTACCTTCAACCAATGGTCCGGGGAGGGACGAATGCGCCCTAATATGAGAAATATAAAAACGATGAGAACGAGCGCGAATCGTTGCTTGAAGTTCCTGGAACAAAGGAAAAATGGCCGCCTCGGAAAACCGGAGCGCAGCAGTCTCAATGTGAAGAGTAACAAAGCATGCATACCGGCTATCTGAAATAATATTAAGTGATTGAGGGAAATCGCGAAGGACTCACATCACAGCTACAAGTTCCGCGTGTTGAGCGGAATGGGACAGAATGGGGATAACGCGGGAAGTGTCCGGAGGACAGTAATAGGCGGCTCGGCCTTTCGTTCCATCTGTAAAAACTGTGGTAGCCCCTGGTATTGGATCCGGAACCGTGATGCAGGGGAATACCCATGCAAAAGGTGAGAAAACCTTTAATCTTGGAATATATGGGAGACCAACAACCCAAACCCCGGTATACATTGCCAAAAGGATCTGCCAATCGGGATCGTTGCCAAGAAGTGTGGCAAGTTGATCTGAAGTATATGGTTGGTAGAATGCAGAGGGTCCGGTCCCAGAAAGGACGGTAATGCGCCGAATTAAACGACCCAATAACTGGGCGACCAAAGTCGGATATGGGGAAACAGAGCGGTGGGGCTGAGTGGGTAAATGCATCCACTCAACCAATTGTTGTTCTTGACATATAACCCCTGTAGGCATGACAGAGGTGGGAACGACAACGGCGGATAAGGGTATCCCTGGGGTAGCACGGTCCACCGTAGCCTGAGCCAATTTTTTGACTACCTGCTCTAAACTCCCGGGTGGCTTGTGGTGAAAGGGAGCGGGGGGAAGAGAGCTCCGGGGCTCCTTGCAAGGTAGCAAAAAGATGACATAATTGATCGGTGGGGATTCCAAGATAAGGGCGCATCCAGTTTAATTCCCCCAGTAATTTTTGGAAATCATTAAGAGTTTTTAATTTTGAAACATCCAAGGTAGGGGTCACAGGGGACACTGTCCGATCTGTCAAAATATGTCCCAGATAGGTGATCGGGGGTTTTGTCTGGACTTTCTCGGGTGCAACCCGCAGCCCTCCAGATTCTAGAGACGCCAGAAGAACAGGCCATAAGGCGTGTAGTTGGGCTGCGGTGGCGCAAGCACATAATATGTCATCCATATAGTGAATAATATTTGCCTCAGGATGCTTGATGCGGAGCGGCGCTATCAGAAGCACAACGTAAGTCTGGCACATTGTGGGGCTATTTTTCATTCCCTGGGGGAGGACCGTCCAATGATATCGCGTAGTAGGTTGAGTCCTGTTAGCCACAGGGACTGAAAA
Source organism: Tachyglossus aculeatus (assembly GCF_015852505.1). Lineage (NCBI taxonomy): Eukaryota > Metazoa > Chordata > Mammalia > Monotremata > Tachyglossidae > Tachyglossus > Tachyglossus aculeatus. The sequence goes on along the minus strand of NW_024044976.1, from coordinate 49,141 downwards.
CGCAAATCGAATACGATCGTCCGGGTGGAGCGGAATAGAGAAAAAACAATCCTGAATATCTACTACTAATATCGTCCAATTCCTAGGGATCATAGCCGGGTTCGGGAGCCCAGGTTGCAGCGCTTCCATCGGCTGCACCGTCTTATTGATTTCTCTGAGATCAGTCAACATCCTTCAGGCCCCCGAACGCTTTTTATCACAAAGACAGGGGAATTCCAAGGGCTATCGGAGGGTTCAATATGCCCCGCTGCTAATTGTTCCGCGACTGTCACTTGTAAAGCAGCCAATTTCGGGGTTGGTAACGGCCACCATTAGATTCATTGTATAGGACGACTGTAACCCATAATCGCGAATACTTTTCCGCAACTCCTTAATCAACTGATAAGGGAGAGAGTTATACTGAGCCGGCCGGCCGCGAAGATACACCACCGGCATCGCTTGCAGTAGCTGCACATCCCCTGAGCGCAATGCCTCCTGCCGGCAGCCCGAAAGGGCCCCGGTCTAGGCAGCCTGCGCCGTAGCAGGCACAGCATATACATACAGCGGTGCAGCAGACAAAGGGGGAGCAAGGGGGGGAGGGGGAACGATCGACGAACGGGATACCGCCTACAGGCACTGGGCCTGCAAAAGGCCCTTTGCTGTGGGTGCGGCAGCAGCCGTCGTTGTAAGAGGGGCCAAAGGCGGGTATAAATCAGATCCCTCCTTCGGGTCTGCAGTCCCAGAGTCAGAAGGATCGCCAGAGTCATTATGATCCTGGTCCCGATACAAGTCCTCGGGATCCGGAACCGTACAACGGCTCCAATTCTTTTGTTGGAGGCAAAAACTTCAAAGGACAGGGGGTCCTCCTGATCACTCCCTGCCCCCAAGTCACACGCCGCCGGCGTCTCCTGCAACACCCGTTCAGCGGGATGCAGCGCCCGCAGCGCCGTAAAAACAGTTTTCCATGTAATCAGTACCCTTTTGGGTAGGGGCTGGGACAAGCTTTCACGAGTCTGTAGCTCCCTGTAAGCATCTCGAAAGTGATTTTAACTGGAGGTCGGGCACCATCATTGCGACGCGCTTGCTTCGCGCACAAATAAAAAAATTCTGCCTTCCAAAGCCAATAGTCTCCGCCATCCAGGACAGGCTTGGCTAAGGTTTGCCAATCATACGGGCAAAGGATTGAGGAAGCAATACTTTCTATGAGTGCCAGCACATAAGGAGCCGTGGGTCCATATGTCGCAGCACCCTGTTTCACTTCTTTTAATAATTTGAAATTCAAGAGTTCGTGGGTATGTATTAACTGACCAGGATTACCAGGGTCAGGTTGCTCCATCACAGGGAAACCCATCAGCAGTTCAATAGGTATCTCCTCTCCCCCTTACATAACAGCCCCCATTGCTCGCTGCAGAGGTGTTTGTGCTGCTTTCGGGACCCATGGAGGGTGTGGTGGAGGTGGTGGTGCGGAAGGAGCTGGCTCAGTGAAAGGATTCCACTTTCCTTTTGGCCATAGCTCAGGATTACAGTCTATCAATGCAGATTCAGGAGGGGAAGGCAAAGGGGGGTCCGGACAAATCATAGCTTCGTCCGGGCCGGAGGCCACATCTATCCCCGCCAACTTTTCCTTCAAGGGAATTTTGTGTTCAGGAGTAAGGCAAATATTTAATACGGTCCATAAGGAGAACGCAGCGATAGGAAAAGCCTGGGGTCCTTCTTCTTGTAGTCTGGAACTCATCTGCCTTCCCACTATTTCCCATCGTTCTAAATCCACTATTCCTTCCTTTGGAAACCAAGGGCAGCATTTTTCCACGCATTCCAAAAATTGTTCAATCTGGGCAGTGGTGATATCCAACCCACGCTCCTTTACAACATCCTTAAGTAATTGGATATAATGATTCCGAGAACGGAATTGAATTTGTCCCATTTTCTTCCCTGCTGTAAGCCTGGTGCTTGAAAATGAAAGTAAACTTAAATGCCCTCGCCTTTTCCTTTCTTTGGTGAGTCACTGCGCAGTGATGAGTTGCTTCGTGAGGGTTGCGGTGCTGAGTCTGAGGGTCCAGGCTTCATGTCCCTGTCCCTGTTCGGGCGCCATTTATTGCCGTCTGCCTCCACGCGTCCGGCGCAGCGGGGAGACGGGCACGCGCAATGGAAGAACGCAGGCCAGGCGAGTCTCAAGGTGGACAAGGAGACTGTTTATTCAGCACACTGTGGAGGATTTTATACAGTGAGGAGCCTCAAGGGAGTCAGGGGACAGGCGGATGACTGCAAGCTTATCAGCAAGGCTGAGCTTATGAGCAAGGCTGAACTTATCAGCAAGATTGAGCTCATCAGCAAGACTGAGCTCATCAGCAAGGCTGAGCTTATCAGCAAGGCTGAGCTCATGCCTAGATCTGCACGTTCCCAAGGCAATTCTCAGAACAGTGTCAAGTTATTCATCTAGCAGTCTGACTTCCTTCATTGCTCCTTGTAGGTATTCCTGTGAGCGCAGAAGGCCAGGTGGCCTGGCTTACTACCTAGGCCCAGACGTTAGGTCTGCCACACCATCCCTTTACTGTAGGGCTTCCTCAAGGGTCAGTTCTTGGTCCCCTTTTTTTCTCTATCTACACTCATTCTCTTGGTGAACTCATTCACTCCCACGGCTTCAACTATCATCTCTACGCTGATGACTCCCAAATCTACATCACCACCCTTGCTCTCCCTCCCTCCCTCCAGGTTCGTTTCTTCTCCTGCCTTCAGAACATCTCTATCTGGATGTCTGCCTGCCATCTAAAACTCAATATGAGCAAGACTGAACTCCTTATCGTACCTCCCAAACCCTGTCCTCTCCTTTCCCGTCACTTTAGACGACACTACCATCCTTCCCATCTCACAAGCCCTCAACATTGGTGTCAACCTCGACTCCGCTCTCTCGTTCACCCCACACATCCAATCCGTCACCAAAACTTGCTGGGCTCCACTTCATAACGTCGCCAAGATCTGCCCTTTCCTCTCCATCCAAACCGCTACCTTGCTGGTTCGATCTCTCATTCTATCCCGACTCGATTACTGCATCAGCCTCCTCTCTGATCTCCCATCCTCCTGTCTCTCCCCGCTTCTGTCTAAACCTCACTCTGCTAACCGGATTATCTTTGTACAGAAACGCTCTGGGCATATTACTCCCCTTCTCAAAAATCCACTTCCTCCCTCTACCCTTACCTCACTGCTTTCCTACTACAGCCCAGCCCACTCATTTCACTTCTTTAATGCCAACCTACTCATCTCACCTCGATCTCATCTATCTCACTTCTAAATTCTCCCCCACATCCTGCCTTTGACCTGGAGCACCTTCCCACTTCGTAAGTGACAGATGATCACTCCCCCGACCTTCCAAGCCTTAAAATTACATCGCTTTCATTCATTCATTCATCGTATTTATTGAGCGCTTACTGTGTGCAGATCACTGTACTAAGCGCTTGGGAAGTACAAGTCGGCAGCATATAGCGATGGTCCCTACACAACAACGGGCTCACACTCTAGAAGGGGGAGACAAACAACAAAACAAAACATGCAGACAGCTGTCAAAATCGTCAGAACAATTAGAATTATAGCTATATGCACATCATTAACAAAATAAATAGATTAACAAATATATACAAGTAAAATAAATAGAGTAATAAATCTTCAGGAATATATAAAAGTGCTATGGGGAGGGGAAGGATGTAGGGTGGAGGAAGATGTGGAGGAGGAGAGGAAAAAGGGGGTTCAGTCTGGGAAGGCCTCCTGGAAGAGGTGAGCTCTCAGTAGGGCTTTGAAGGGAAGAAGAGAGCTCGTTTGGCGGATGTGTGGAAGGAGGGCATTCCAGTCCAGGGGAAGATCGTGGGCTGGGGGTCAAAGGTGGGACAGATGAAAACAAGGCACAGTGAAGAGGTTAGCGGCAGAGGAGTAGAAGGTACGGGATGGGCTGCAGAAGGAAAGAAGGGAGTTGAGTTAGGAGGGCTGAGGCGGTGGAGAGCCTTAGAGCCGAGAGTGAGGAGTTTTTGCTTGATTTGTAGGTTGACAGGCAGCCACTGGAGGTTCTTGTAGAGGTTCCTGGATGGACAACCACTGGAGGAAACATGGACTGAACGTTTTCGTAGAAAAAGTATCTGGGTAGCCGAGTGAAGTATGGATTGGAGTAGGGAGAGATAGGAGGCTGAGAGGTCATCAATGAGGCTGATGTAGTAATCCGGGTGGGTTAGGATGAGTGATTGTATTAACATGGTAGCAGTTTGGATGGAGAGGAAAGGGTGCATTTTATCGATGTTGTGAAGGTGGGACTGACAGGATTTGGTGATGGATTGATGGATTGAATATGTGGGTCGAATGAAAGAGAGAAGTCAAGGATAACGCCAAGGTTACAGGCTTTTGATACAGGAAGGATGGTGGTGTCGTCTACCGTGATGGGAAAGTGTTCTTTTTATGGCATTTGTTAAGTGCTTACTGTGAACCAGGCACCGTACTGGGTTACAGTGCTGGGGTAGATACAGGCCCTATCCCACATGAGGCTCACAGCTTCAACCCCCATTTTGCAGATGAAGGAACAGAGGTCTGGGGAAGAGAAGTTACTTGCTCGCAGTCACACAGCAGGGAAGTGGCGGAGCTGGAATTTTGACTCCATTCATTCATTCAGTTATATTTACTGACCGTATATTTTATGCAGAACACTGGACTAAGCACTTGGGAGAGAACAATGCAACAGCCTACAGTGACATCCGCTGTCCACAGTGAGCTTATAGTCTAGAAGGGGAGACAGACATTAATATAAATAAATTGCAGATTTGCATATAAGTGCTATGATTCGTGGGACTAAGGAAATTCCACTTTGACCAGTACCTCCATGTCTACCTCCTTGCGCCCCCGCACCCCCAAACACACACTCCTCCTTTTCTTGAGAAAGCACTGTATGGTGAGTGGTCAGTCAGTGGTGAGCTCTTACCGTGTGCAGAGCTCTGTACAAAGTACTTGGGACAGTGCAAAATTTATTTATCCTTTGATGGTATTTACTGAGTGCTTATTGTGTGCAGAGCACTATAGTACCATAGAGTTGGTAGGCATATTCCCTGCCCACAGTGAGCTCACGGTCTAGGGTAGGGGACAGATATTGAAATAAACTGTGGAATTAGACATTAATGCTGTCGGGTGAATATCAAAGCCTTAAGGTACAGCTCCAAGGGCAAAGATAGATGACACAGAAGGGAGAGGTAGTAGGGAAAAAGAGGGCTTAGTCAGGGAAGGCCTCTTGGACGAGATGTGATTTGACTAAGGCTTGAAGTTGGGGAGAGTTATGGCCTGGCGGATATTCTGCTCCTCAAAATCAGAAGCTCCTGTGGAAGGGGAACATGTCTATCAACTCTATTATACTGTATTCTCCCAAGCGCTTAATACAGTGCTTTGCATCTAGTAAGCACTCAATAAATACCATTGACTGATCAATCAATCAATCAATCAATCATATTTATTGAGTGCTTACTATGTGCAGAGCACAGTACTAAGCGCTTGGGAAGTACAAGTTGGCAACATATAGAGACAGTCCCTACCCAACAGTGGGCTCACAGTCTAAAAGGGGGAGACAGAGAACAAAATCAAACATACTAACAAAATAAAATAAATAGAATAGATATGTACAAGTAAAATAAATAAATAAATAAATAGAGTAATAAGTATGTACAAACATATATACATATATACAGGTGCTGTGGGGAAGGGAAGGAGGTAAGATGGGGGGGATGGAGAGGGGGACGAGGGGGAGAGGAAGGAAGGGGCTCAGTCTGGAAGTTAGGCAAGTCACCTAACTTCTCTGGGCCTCAGTTACCTCATTTGTAAAATGAGGATTAAGACTGTGAGCGCCCCGTGGGACACCCTGAACAACTTGTAACCACCCCAGCGCTTACAACAGTGCTTTTCACATAGTAAGCACTTAATAACCGCCACAATTGTTGTTATTAATAATAATTATAATTAATTAATAGTTAATTATAATTAATTAATATAATTATTAATTAATTATAATTAATTAATGTAATTAATTGTAATTAATAATAATTATGATTAGAGGGGAAAATCAATCGATTTTATTTTGGTTTCTCCTAAGCGCTTATTACGTTGCAGCCACTCTACTATCCAAGGGGGAAAAAACAAGCTGAGTAGGTTGAACACAGTGTCGAGGAAGGACAAGTTTTCATCCCCATTTTCCAGGTGAGATTGCGGAGACCGAATCAGGTTAAAAGACCTTGCCCAAGGTCCGAAAACGAACACGTGGTGAAGCCTGAATTACAATCCAGATCCTCTGCCTCCTGGTCCTGTGCCATTCCTTTTTATCTTTCAGGTTTGCGTGCTTGTTTGCATGCTTTTTTGTTTGCCGGCTTGCTTGTAAATGTCTGCAACGACAGGGAGTGCTGTTTTCGGTTGGAGGAGAGGGTACAGAGAGGGCAGGTGAGGCTGATTTGGAGAGGGCCCTCGTGTGGAGACAGAGGACATGAATTGTGACAAAAGGTGCCCATCGTGACTGGTTGGCAGGCACTTGGCTCGGGTTTAATGAGTACCTTCTTGGGAAGGAGCCCCAAGACTTTGACCCCACGCAGGTGCAGAGAATCAGGTAAGGCATGGCCAGTAGTTACAGGCCCTCGGGCAGAACCATCTTCCGGATCGATCCCCCCCCTCACTCGAGGAAGGAAACTATCATTTAGGGGACATCACTGTGAGCGGAAACCCTGTTTAGGGAGGGTTTTCCTGAGGCAGCCTGTCACTTCACACGATTGATACGATTGATAACTACGATTGATTGATTGATTATGGGCCATACTCCCTCAATAAAGGGATAAAAAGGAAGAGGGTGTGATAAAGGAAGAGGGAGATCCAGACAAGAGGGAGGTCTTGGGTAAGAGGTCAGTGGCTAGATATATGAGAACAAGGTACAGTGAGTAAGTTGGCATTAGAGGAGCACAGTGTGCAAACTGGTTTACATTAGAAGAGCAGCTAGTTGAGGGAGGGAGGGACCACAGTGATTGAGTTCTTCAAAGCTGGGTAGGGACCGTCTTTATATGTTGCCAACTTGTACTTCCCAAGCGCTCAGTCCAGTGCTCTGCACACAGTAAGCGCTCAATAAATACGATTGAATGAATGAATGAGAAGAGGAAAGGAGGGCTTAGTCAGGGAAGGCTGTATATACGTATATATGATTGTACATATTTATTACTCTATTTTACTTGTACATATCTATTCTATTTGTTTTATTTTGTTAATATGTTTGGTTTTGTTCTCTGTCTCCCCCTTCTAGACTGTGAACCCGCTGTTGGGTAGGAACTGTCTCTGTATGTTGCCAACTTGTACTTCCCAAGCGCTTAGCACAGTGCTCTGCACACAGTTAGCGCTCAATAAATACGATTGAATGAATGAAAGGAGCTTCTGTCTGATTTGGAGGTGGATGGGTAACCACTGGAGGTTTTTGAGGGACGGGAGGACACGGAATGAATAGTTTTTCAGAAAAATGATCTCAGCCCCTTGTCCACCAAAATCTCGGGTCAACTGAAAGACAAATATCTGGAGGATTTAGGAATCGGCACTGAGACAGATTGTCCCAGCTGCAAGCTGCTCGGCCTGGTCGATCTGGGGAGTGTGTGGAAGGTGGGCTGGGGGGAGTGGGTGACAGACCTTCCCAGGATCTGGGATGTGGGAAAAAGAGAACGGGGGCAGTGGGGAGAAAGAAATGGTTTCCCTCCTACTCTATTGGGAAAAGATCCCAGTTCTCCCCCTGTTGTTTTCAGAGCCCACTCATCAGCCTGTGCCCGCTGATCTTCTGATCTTACTAAACAGAACTCCAATCACGCAGTGCCACTTATTGAGGACTTACTGTGTGTAGAGAACTGTACTAAACATTGGGATTCAATCAATAAATCAGTGGTAGTTACTGAATACTCACTGTGTGGAGAACACTGTGCTAAGTGTTAGAATAATCAATGGTAGTTGCTGAATGCTTACTGTGTGCAGAGCACTCTACTAAGCACTAGGAATCAGTCAACGGCATTTATTGAGCAATAACTGCAGGGCACTGAACTAAGAGCTTGGAATTAATTGATGGTAGTTACTGAGCACTTATTGTGTGCATAGCATCATGCTAAACACCTGGATTCAATCAATTGGAATCAATTGCTTAGGAAGCTGCCTGGCTGCCTAATGGATAAAGCACAGGCCTGAGAGTCAAAAGGACTTGAAATCTAGTCCTGGTTCTGCAACTCGTCTGCTGTGTGACCTTGGGCAGGTCACTTCACTTTTCTGGGCCTCAGTAACGTCATATGTAAAACTGGGATAAAAGATTGTAAGCCCCCTTTGGGACAGGGACTGTGTTCAACCTAATTAACTTGTATCTACTCCAGATCTTAGTACAGTGGTTGCCATATTGTAGGCCCTTAGCAAATATCATTTAAAAGATGGAAATTTCCCTCCTTAGTTCTCTTTTTCCCTTGCAGTAGCCTGGACAGCACTAGCAGAAAAGGGGAAATGCTCATGTTTTACTCTCTTAAACACTTCGTAGAGTCCTCTGCACACGGTCTGTGCTTAATATGTACTACTGATTGATTAATTGAGAGGTCAGCATTCTATATTCAGGGCTGAGTAAGAGTCCTCACATGTCGAAGAAAAGCTTCCCCTCTAGTGAAGAATATATCCAGGTTCTCGGATATGTACCGACATTCAAACTACTAAATCCAGATCCCTGTTTCCTCTCTCCCCTTCCAGCTTCCATGTTTGAACTAAAAGGAGAAACTGTGTGGCCTAGTGGAGAGAGGACAGGCCTGGCAATCAGAGGACCTGTGGTCTAACCCCAAATCTGCCACTTGTCTGCTGTATGACCTTGGGCAAGTCACTCCTCAGTTAACTCATCTATAAAATGGGGATTAAGACTATCAGCCAACCTGATAATCTTTCATCAAACCCAGTGCTTAGTGTGGTGCCTTCTCTGTGCCTTCATTTCCTCATATTTAAAATGGCGATTAAATCATTGTCTTGTCTTATGCCATCGATTCATTTCCTACCCATTGCGACACCATGGACACATCTGTCCCAGAATGCCCCACTCTCCACCTGCAATTGTTCTGGTACTGTATCCTTAGAGTTTTCCTGGTACAAATACGGAAGTGGTTTGCCATTGCCGCCTTCTGCGCAGTAAACTCTAGTGTCCACCCTCGACTCTCTCCCATGCCGCTGTTGCCCAGCGTGGGTGAGTTTTGACTTGTAACGGATTGCTTTACATTCTGTAGCCACTGCCCAAGCTAGGAATGGAATGGATAGGCCTCTGCCTGATTCACCCTCCTGTAGCCAGGACTGGTAGAGTACTGGAAACTCTCCAGGTGCCATCCTGAGAGGGGATTGAATTGTACCCTCTTTTATTTAGAACATGAGCCCCACCTGGGGCAGGGACTGTATCCAACCTATCTTGTATATACCTCAACACTTAATCCAGTGCTTGGTACTTAGTAATCACTTTACAAATATCTCAATAGTTATTAAATATGCCATATTATAGATATTGGAGAAGTACCTTAGCATAGTGGATAGATCACAGGCCTTAGAGTCATAAGGTCATAGGTTCTACTCCCAGTTCTACCATTAGTCTGCTGTGACCCTGAGCAAGTCATCACATCTCTCTGTATCTCAGTTACCTCATCTTTAAATGGGGATTGAGACTGAGAGCCCCACGTGGGACAGGGACTGCGTGCAGCCCGATTGGCTTGTATCCACCCCAGTGCTTAGTAAAATGCCCGGCACCTAGTAAGCACTTTAAAAATGCCATAATTATTACTTCCAAATTCGAAGCAGCATGGCATAGTGGATAAAGGATGGGACTAGGAGTCAGAAGGTCATGAGTTCTAATCCTATCCAGTTCCTCTACCTGTCTGCTGGGTGACCTTGGGTAAGTCACTTCTCTTCTCTGTGCCTCAGTTCCCTCATCTACGATTGAATGAATGAATAAATCTATAAAATGTGTTGAGACTGTGAGCCCCACCTGGGATACAACAAAATTTTCTGGCATCTACCTCAAGGCTTAGTACAGTGCCTGGCACATAGTAAGTGCTTAACAAATGCTACTATTATTATTCCTACAGTGTAAGCTCTCAATAGATACAATGGACCGATGTAAAATACCACTAATTAAAGAAAACATTCACCAGGAAGGCTTCTGCCAGTAACCTGGCTCAGATGATCAGGAACTGGGCAGGAGGTTAGGAGGGCAGTAGTTACAGGACAGGATTCCATAAGCTCATCACCCTGTAATGTTGTGATTATCCTGTCACTGTCAACAACCGGACCCCACTGGAGAGAGGTGGGAGGCAAAGAGAAAGCACCGGTGTCCTTCTGTTACAAGAAGAAGCCAGTATCAGGTGGGTCTCAACTCTAATCTTTGGGCCAGCTGTGCCAGTAAGCGTGAAGACCTGGGATGTCCGGGGAGTGAGAGGCTGGGAGGCTTCTTTTGTGGGAATCATGTAAGTGTGGAGAAAACAATTTCGCCTAAAACTTGGGAAAAGTCATAGAAATATTTCAGAGTCCTTGGAAGTTCATTGATCAATGCCGAGAGATGCATATTCCTTAATCACTTGTCTCTGACTCCCCAGTGTTTTCTCACAATCTGGATAGGTTTGATCTCCATTGCTGCAACTAGGTGATGTTATGCATTCATTCATTCATTCAGTTATATTTACTGACCACTTACTGCGCGCAGAGCACTGTACCGAGTGCTTGGGAGACTACAATATGGCAATAAACAGACACATTCCTTTCCCGCAACAAGCGTACAAGTCTAGAGAGGGAGGGAGACATTAATATAAAGAAATAGATTACAGATATGTACATACGTGGTGTGGTGCTGGGAGTGGGGGATGAATGAAAGGAGCAAATCAGGGCGATGCAGAAGGGGGAAGGGGAAAGGAGGGCTTAGTCAGGGAAGGGCTCTTGGAGGAGATATGCCTTCAATAAGGCTTTGAAGGAGGAGAAAGTGATTACCTGTCGGATATGAGGAGGGAGGGCGTTCCAGGCCATAGACGAGACAAGGGAGGGAGGTTAGACAAGATTGAGGTACAGTGAGAAGGTCAGCATTAGAGGAACGAAGTATGCAGGCTGGGTTGTGGTAGGAAAGTAGCGAGGTGAGGTAGGAGGAGGCAAGGTGATTGAGTGCCTTGAAGCCATTGGCGAGGAGTTTATATTGGATGCAGAGGAGGATGGGAAACCACTGGAAGTTCTTGAAGAGTGGGGAAACATGGCCTGAACGTTTTTGTAGGAAAATGATCTGGGCAGCAGAGTATAGTATGGGCTGGAGTGGAGAGAAACAAGAGGCAGGGAAGTCAGCAAGGAAGTTGATAGACTATTCAAGGTGGGATCATTCCTGCAGGGAGTAGGAGGCGTGGATGAAGCCCCCTCTTGGTTCTGCCGCTGGGATCCCAGGAATGAGCTTAATAGATCAGCTTGGCCTGCAGGTCCTCCAGGTCCCCGTGGCAGGCCAGGTCCTGGTGAGGGACAGGGACTGAGAGGGAAGCCCCTCCACCCCCACTCTGCCCCTTCTTACCTTCCTCTGGATAGGATAACCTTTCCTTTCCAAACTCCTGGAGCGAGCCCTCTACACTCACTGCCTCGAATTCCTCTCCTCGAATTCTCTCCTGGACCCTTCCGATCTGGCTTCCGTCCTCTCCACTCCACTGAAACCGCCCTCTCAAAGGTGACCAATGACCTCCTTCTTGCCAAATCCAATGGTTCCCACTCTATCCTATCCTCCTTGACCTCTAAGCGGCTTTTGACACTGCCGATAATCCCCTTCTCCTCAAAACATTATCCAACCTTGGCTTCACTGATTCCATCCTCTCTTGGTTCCCTTCTCATCTCTCTGGCCATTCCTTCTCAGTCTCTTTCATGGAGCTCCTCCTCCCCCTCCCATCCCCTGACTGTAGGGGTTCCTCAAAGGTCAGTTCTTGGTTCTCTTCTGTTCTCCATCTAGACTCACTCCCTTGGTGAACTCATTCGCTCCCACAGCTTCAACTATTATCTTCATGTAGATAATACCCAAATCTATATCTCCTCCCCTGTTCTCTCTCCCTCCCTCCAGGCTCGCATCTCCGCCTGCCTCCAGGACATCTCCTCATGGATGTCGTTCTACCAACTAAACCTCAACATGTCCAAGACTAAGCTCCTTATCTTTGCTCCCAAACCCTGTCCTCTCCCTGACTTTCCCATCACTGTAGATGACACTAGCATCCATCCCGTCTCACAAGCCCACAACCTTGGTATCATCCTTGACTCCACGTTCACATTCACCCCACATACCCAGCCCATCACCAAAACCTGCCGGTCTCATCTTCGCAACATCACCAAGATCTGCCCTTTCCTCTCCATACAAACTGCTGTCACATTAGTACAAACTCTCATCCTATCCCGACTGGAATACTGCATCAGCCACCTTTCTGATCTCCCAACCTCCTGTCTCTCCGCACTTCAGCCTATATTTTACTCTTCTGTCCGGATTTTCCTTCTTTAAGAAACGTTCTGGGCACGTCACCCCCTCCTCAAAATTCTCCAATGCTTGCCTATCACCCTCCATATCAAGCAAAAACTCCTCACTATTGGCTTCAAAGCTCTCCATCACCTTGCCTCCTCCTACCTCAGCTCCCTTCTCTCCTACTACATCCCAGCCGGCACACTCCACTCCTCTGGTGCTAACCTTCTCACTGTGCCTCGTTCTCGCCTGTCCCGCCACTGACCCCTGGCCCACGTCCTGCCTCTGGTCTGCAATTCCCTCCCTCCCCAAATCAGCCAATCACATTTACCTGCTTCAAAGCCCTACTGAAGGTTCACCTCCTCCAGGAGGCTTTCCCAGACTAAGTCCTCCTTTTTCTCTGTTCACCCCCGACATTTCCCGACTCACTCCCCTTGCTCTACCCCCCTCCCCATCCCATAGCACTTGTGTATATATGCACATATTTATAATTCTATTCATCTACATTAATGATTTGTATATATCTATAATTCTATTTATTTATATTGATGCTATTGTTGCCTGTTTACTTGTTTTGATGCCTGTCTCCCCGCTTCTAGACTGTGAGCCCACTGTGGGCAGGGATTATCTCTGTTGCTGAATTGTACTTTCCAAGCGCTTAGTACAGTGGTCTGCACACAGTAAGTGCTCAATAAATATGACTGAATGAATAACTGCTTGGATTAACGAACTAGGAGTTTGGATTGAGAGGAAAGGGTGGATTTTAGCAGTGCTGTGAAGGTGGAACTGACAGCATTTAGTGACATTTAGTGACGGTTTGAATATGTGGGTTGAATGAGAGAAAGGAGTCAAGGATTACCCCAGGGTTATGGTCTTGTGATACAGGAAGAGTGGTGGTTCCATCCACAGTGATGGGAAAGTCAGGGGGAGGACAGAGAAAGACAAAAAGTTCTGTTTTAGCCATATGAAGTTTGATGTGAAAGGAAGACATCCAAGTAGAGATGTCTTGATGGCAGGAAGAAATCTGAGATTAAAGCAAGTGAGAGAAATCAGGGCTGGAGATCTTGGGCACATCACTTCATTTCTCTGAGCCTCAGTTTCCTCATCTGTCAAATGGGGATTAAATATCTGTTCTCCCTCTCCCTTAGACTGGGAGCTCCATGTGGGACAGGGACTATGTCTGACCCGATTATTTTATGTGCATTCCAGGGCCTTCCTCACAGAGTAAACCCCAGGATCCTGACTTCCACATCCTAGACAGACGTAGTGGAGACATTGGCTGGAGCTTTTCTAGATGGGCAATGGGAATGATTCCACTGAACGGGACCCACTTTAGGAATCAGTCAATCAGTCGTATTTATTGAGAGCTTACTATGTGCAGAGCATTGTACTCAGCACCTGGGAGAGTACAGTACAACGGAATCGGTAGACATGTTCCCTGCCTACAGTGAGCTTATAGTCTAGAGGATCTTTACTTTAGAGTCCTTTGACAGGGAACCTCTGCTTCCCCACACTCCCAGGACAACCATTCCCTGCTTTCCCCGTAAAAATAAAAGATGATTAATGATGTTACTTCTTTTCTTCCTTCCTTTAAGCTCTGAAGAGCCATAGTATGGCTGTTTTCTTTCCCTCTGTTCTTCTCCCCTGCTATTCTCTCTGTGCCTGAGTGTGGGGCTTGGGGATCGGGGGCAGGCTTTCCTCACCCAGGCAAAGCAGCCGGGTGGTGGACTGGGGGTCTGGGGGACAAACGACATGGGAACCAGGGCTACGACCAATTCGGGATGCTCACAGGCACTGAAACAGCAGAATAGGCGGTTGGGGAGAGGGGGCGACCGATACACAGTCTGTGCCCGGTGGCTGGGGTTGGGAGGGGTGGGGAGACTGAGGCCATGGTGCAACTATGGGGCAGAGGGGGCCGTGCATCTCCCAGCCCTGGCTCTCTTTATGTTGTCATTCATTCATTTATTCAATCGTATTTATTGAGCACTTACTGTGTGCAGAGTACTGTAGAATTGGAAAGTACAAAACAGCAATAAAACGAGACAGTCCCTGCCCATAACGGGTTCACATTCTAGAGGGGGAATCAGGGGATCAGGGGATACAGTCAGGCTATCCGTAGGAGCTTACTCTGTGTTAGAAACCGTTCTAATGGCTGGGATTGATAGAAGATCATGAGAGTGACCCAATATCAGTTCCACATAGGGCTCACAGTCTTAATCCCCGTTTTACAGATGAGGAAACTGAGAACCAGAAAATTGAAGTGACTTGTCCAAGCTCACATGATAGGCGAGGAGTGAAGTGGGATTAGAACCTAGGTCTTCTGGCTCTCGGGCCTGTGCTGTTTCCAATAGACCATATTATCTCTGCTCTCTAACCCACCCTAACAGGTCCACCCAACTCCAGCACATAATAGTTTGTATCTGCTTTCTGTGACATCATTATCTGTCTATTTTATTTCCCATAGCATGTTAATCGTTAACTACCTTCTGTGATGCCATCGCCTATTTATATCATTGCTACTATTTTATCGCTTCTGCATCTCAATTGTTACCTTCCTGCTGTGCTGTCATTTGCCCTGCTGACCTCACCATGAACTATCAGTTCCCTTGCTCCCAACTGCCATTCCCATTCCTCACCTTCCCCTTCCCCTCTCCCACCGAGCTTTTTCCCTCCCTCTCCTCCCCACCACAGCTCCCCCTCACCCCCTACCCAGGGCCAATCCTCAACTCCTCCCCCTAGCCCCCTCCCTCCCCTTCTCCCCGCCCCCATCCCATCCCAGTCTCCTTTCCCTCGCGAAACCTCTTCCCCCTCTCCCCGCCTAGGCCCCCGCCAACTCATCCCAATCCAAACCCTCCCCACCCCCTCACCCTTCACCTCCCCTCCCCTCCCTCAACAGCTGCTGCCAAGTGTGGCCTCTGGAACTTCCGCTCCGTTATAAGTAAACTCCCTTTCATCCTGGATCCATTCCTTTCCAGGTCTCTACTCCTCCTCGCCCTAACTGAAACATGGCTGTCTCCGGACGACACGGTCTCTTCTGCAGCTCTCTCCAGTGGAGGCCTCTTTTTCTCCCACTCTCCCAGACTCACCGGAAAAGGAGGAGGTGTCGGTTTCCTTCTCGCCCCACAATGTAGCTTTCGCACTAGTCCTCCTCCCCCTACCCTTTCCTTCCCTTCCTTTGAAGCCCGCATTATTCGTCTCTACCACCCCCTCCAGATTCTTGAAGCCGTCATCTACCGCCCCCCAGGCCCCACCTCCAACCTCTTTAACGATTTTGACCCCTTCCTCACCTTCCTTCTCTCCTTTTCCATGCCCACTCTGATCCTCAGAGACTTCAACATCCACATGGATATACCTGGTGACTCCTCTGCCGCCCGCCTTCTAACTCTCCTTGATGCTACCAACCTCTTGCTCCACCCCACCTCGCCCACTCACCAACCTGGTCACACCCTCGACCTCAACATCTCCTACCGCTGCACTATCTCCACCCTCACCAACCCTGAAATCCCTCTCTCTGATCATAATCATCTCACCTGCCTCCTCACTCACACTCCTTGCCCCTGTAAATCCATATTACTCCCTCACAGACTGTTGCCGTCTGCCTCCACGCGTCCGGCGCAGCGGGGAGACGGGCACGCGCAATGGAAGAATGCAGGCCAGGCGAGTCTCAAGGTGGACAAGTAGACTGTTTATTCAGCACACTGTGGAGGATTTTATACAGTGAGGAGCCTCAAGGGAGTCAGGGGACAGGCGGATGACTGCAAGCTTATCAGCAAGGCTGAGCTTATCAGCAAGGCTGAACTTATCAGCAGGATTGAGCTCATCAGCAAGACTGAGCTTATCAGCAAGGCTGAGCTCATGCCTAGATCTGCACGTTCCCAAGGCAATTCTCAGAACAGCGTCAAGTTATTCATCTAGCAGTCTGACTTCCTTCATTGCTCCTTGTAAGTCTTCCTGTGAGCACAGAAGGCCAGGTGGCCTGGCTTACTACCTAGGCCCAGATGTTAGGTCTGCCACAACAGACATCTCCGATCTCTTGACCCCATCCATCTTTCTGAACACCTCACACCCCACCTCGCATATCTTTCCTCTACGCAATCTTGATGATCAGATTACTGCTCTCAATTCTACTCTTTCTACTCAGCTAGACTCGCTCGCACCCCTTTCCATTCGCCGCTCTCGTACCACTAATCCACAACCCTGGATCACTGCCACTGTCCGCCTCCTTCGCTCTTATGCTCGAGCTGCTGAACCCTGCTGGTGAAAGTCTAAACACCATGCCAACCTCGTTCACTTCAAGTTTATCCTTTCCTGCCTTAACCCTGCCTTCTTCTCTGCCAGACAAAACTATTTCTCTTCCCTTATTGACGCCCATGCCCATCATCCCTGTCAGCTCTTCGGTACATTCAACTCCCTTCTCAGGCCCACGGTTCCTCCCCCTCCTCCTTCCCTCACCCCCAATGATCTGGTCTCCTACTTTAATAAAATTAGATCCATGAGGTCTGAGCTCCCCAAAGTCACTCCCCATGCTTCTCCAACCCCCCAGCTCTCAACGTTCTCTGCTACTCTCCCATCCTTCCCAGCAGTATCCTCAGAGGAGCTCTCCTCCCTCCTCTCAAGTGCTATTCCGGCCACCTGCGCTTCTGACTCCATTCCCTCTCATCTCATGAAATCTCTCGCTCCGTTCCTTCTCCCCTCCTTAACTTCCATCTTCAACCGCTCACTTGCCACTGGATCCTTTCCCTCTGCCTTCAAATATGCCCAAGTCTCTCCCATCCTAAAAAAAACCCCTCTCTTGACCCCACCTCACCTTCTAGTTATCGCACTATGTCCCTCCTACCATTCCTTTCCAAACTCCTTGAACGAGGCGTCTACATGCGCTGCCTCTAATTCCTCAATGCCAACACTCTCCTCGACCCCCTCCAATCTGGCTTCTGTCCCCTATATTCTATGGACACTGCCCTCTCAAAGGTCACCAATGACCTCCTGCTTGCCAAATCCAACGGCTCATACTCTATCCTAATCCTCCTCGACATCTCAACTGCCTTTGACACTGTGGACCACCGCTTTCTCCTCAACATCCTATCCAACCTTGGCTTCACAGACTCCATCCTCTCCTGGTTCTCCTCTTATCTCTCCGGCCGTTCATTCTCAGTCTCTTTTGCAGGCTCCTCCTCCCCCTCCCATCCTCTTACTGTAGGGGTTCCTCAAGGTTCAGCTCTTGGTCCACTTCTGTTCTCGATCTACACTCACTACCCTTGGTGACCTCATTCACTCCCAGGGCTTCAACTATCATCTCTACGCTGATGACACCCAAATCTACATATCTGCCCCTGCTCTCTCTCCCTCCCTGCAGGCTCACATCTCCTCCTGCCTTCAGGATATCTCCATCTGGATGTCTGCCTGCCACCTAAAACTCCACATGTCCAAGACTGAACTCCTTGTCTTCCCTCCAAAACCCTGCCCTCTCCCTGACTTTCCCATCACTGTTGACGGCACTACCATCCTTCCCATATCACAGGCCCGCAACCTTGGTGTCTTCCTCGACCCCGTTCTCTCGTTCACCCCTCACATCCATGCCGCCACCAAAACCTGCCGGTCTCAGCTCCACAACGTTGCCAAGATCCGCCCTTTCCTCTCCATCCAAACTGCTACCCTACTCGTTCAAGCTCTCATCTTATTCCGTCTGTATTACTGTATTAGCCTCCTCTCCGATCTCCCATCGTCCTGTCTCTCCCCATTTCAATCCATACTTCATGCCTCTGCCCGGATTGTCTTTGTCCAGAAAAGCTCTGGACATGTTACTCCCCTCCTCAAAAATCTCCAGTGGCTACCAATCAACCTATGCATCAGACAGAAACTCCTCACCCTCGGCTTCAAGGCTCTCCCTCACCTCGCCCCCTCCTACCTCACCTCCCTTCTCTCCTTCTACAGCCCAGACCGCACCCTCCGCTCCTCTGCCGCTAATGTCCTCACCGTGCCTCGTTCTCGCCTGTCCCGCTGTCGGTCCCCGGCCCACTTCATCCCCCTGGCCTGGAATGCCCTCCCTCCGCACATCCGCCAAGCCAGCTCTCTTCCTCCCTTCAAGGTCCTACAGAGAGCTCACCTCCTCCAGGTGGCCTTCCCAGACTGAGCCCCCTCCATCCTCTCCCCCTCCTCCCCTTCCCCATTCCCCCGGCCTTACCTTCTTCCCCTCTCCATAGCACCTGTATATATGTATATATGTTTGTACGTATTTATTACGCTATTTATTTATTTGACTTGTACATATTTACTATTCTATTTATTTTATTTTGTTAATATGTTTTGTTTTGTTGTCTGTCTCCCCTTCTAAACTGTGAGCGCGTTGTTGTGTAGGGACCGTCTCTATATGTTGCCAACTTGTACTTCCCAAGCGCTTAGGGCAGTGCTCTGCACACAGTAAGCGCTCAGAAAATAGGACTGATTGAATGAATGAATGAATGGTGGATAGATAGAAGAGGTTAAGATACAGTGAGAAGGCTGGCATTAGAGAAGGCTGGAAGAGAATCAGCGTGGCTCAGTGGAAAGAACCCGGGCTTTGAAGTCAGAGGTCACGGGTTCAAATCCCGGCCCTGCCACTTGTCAGCTGTGTGAGTTTGGGCAAGACACTTCACTTCTCTGTGCCTCAGTTACCTCATCTGTAAAATGGGGATGAAGACTGTTAGCCCCACGAGGGACAACCTGATCACCTTGTATCCCCCCAGTGCTTAGAACAGTGCTTTGCACATAGTAAGCACTTGACAAATACCATCATTATTATTAGAGGAGCGACCTGTATGGGCTGCGTTGTAATGGGAGAGCAACGAAGTGAGGTAGGAGTGGGCAGGTGCTTTGACACTAATGGTGAGGAGTGTCTGTCTGATGCGGAGATGGATGGACAACTGCTGGAGGTTCTTGAGGAACGGGGAAATTGGATGGTACGGTTTTGAAGAACAGTGATTCGGGCAGGTGAGTGAAGCATGGACTGGACTGAGGAGAGACAGGAGGCTGGTAGGTCAGCAGGGAAGCTATTGTATTAATCAAGGCAGGAGAGGAGAAGTGATTGGATTAACTTGGTAGCGGTTTGGATGGAGAGGAAATGTCAGATTTCCCGGGTGGCCAGTCCTCCAGTTTTACAGGGGGCAGTGTCATTTTTAACTGATCCGGCCCCTAGACGGAATGGACACGTTGATGTCTTTTTTAATTTTCAGCCCGATCCTCTCTCCGCCTTAGCTCCCGTTGCCAGGGTCTTCGGCCAAGCAGAGAGGCCTAGTGACAGGATCCCAGGCCTGGAAGCCAGAGGACCTGGGTTCTAATCCTGGATCCTCCAAATTCCTGCTGGGTGACCTTGGGCCAGTCACCTCAGTTCTCTGGGCGTCAGTTCCCTTATCTGTGAAATGGAGATTCAATACCTGTTCTCCTGCCTAAGGACATTGTAAGCCCCATGTGGAACCCGAATATCTTGTATCTACCCCAGTGCTTTGTACAGTGTTCGGCACATTGTAAGCAGTTAACACATACCCGAATTATTATTATTATTGTTAAGGATGCAACTCAGGGTTCATATGGACCAGGATTTGGGCGTTTCAAAGGCTCCAGAACAAGTGGAGGGTTTGAGGTCCATCCCTGAGAAACAGGCTGGCATCATGTGGAATCAGCATTTTTTCAGTTTTAGGCACGGGTTCCAAATAACCTCCTCCAAGAAGCCTTCCCCCTTTTAATTCGTCAAACCCAAGTCATGCCAACCTTGCTGCCACCCTTCTCTAGAAGCCGAATGGCATAGTGGAAAGAGCATGGGCCTGGGAGTTGCAAGGTCATGGGTTCTAATCCCGGCTCTACCACTTGTCTGTTATGTGACCTTGGGCAAGTCACTTCACTTCTCGGCCTCAGTTACCTTATCTGTAAAGTCGGGGTTGACACTGTGAGCCCCACTTTGGACAGGGACTGTGTCTAACCCGATTTGCTTGTATCCACCCCAGTGCTTAGTACAGTTCCTGGCATGTTGTAAGTGTAGTAAGTCTTCTATCAATCAATCAATCAATCAATCAATTGTATTTATTGAGCGCTTACTGTGTGCAGAGCACTGTACTAAACGCTTGGGAAGTACAAGTTGGCAACATATAGATACGGTCCCTACCCAACAGTGGGCTCACATTCTAGAAGGGGGAGACATGTCTAGATTGTGTCTAGACTGTGAGCCCGCTGTTGGGTAGGGACCGTCTCTATAGCTTGTCAACTTGTACTTCCCAAGCGCTTAGTACAGTGCTCTGCACGCAGTAAGCACTCAATAAATACGATTGAATGAATGAATGAATATTGCTTCTGATTAGGACGCATTGAGTCTCAGGGCGTGGTCTCCCAAGCTGGAGAGTGAGGCGGGGGGATCCAAGACTCCAGCCCCTGCTCCAATCAATCAATCAATCGTATTTATTGAGCGCTTACTGTGTGCAGAGCACTGTACTAAGCGCTTGGGAAGTACAAGTTGGCAACATATAGAGACAGTCCCTAACCAACAGTGGGCTCACAGTCTAGAAGGGGGAGACAGAGAACAAAACCAAACATATTAACAAAATAAAATAAATAGGATAGGTACAAGTAAAATAAATAAATAAATAGAGTAATAAATATGTATAAACATATATACATATATACAGATGCTGTGGGAAAGGGAAGGAGGTAAGATGGGGGATGGAGAGGGGGGCGAGGGGGAGAGGAAGGAGGGGGCTCAGTATGGGAAGGCCTCCTGGAGGAGGTGAGCTCTCAGTAGGGCCTTGAAGGGAGGAAGAGAGCTAGCTTGGCAGATGTTTGGAGGGAAGGCATTTCATGTGATGAGAGGAAATGGGGTCAGAAGTACAGGTGGCTGGAGTAGCACTTGAGAGGAGGGAGGAGAGCTCCTTTGAGGATACTGCTGGGAAGGATGGGAGAGTAGCAGAGAGCGTTGAGAGCTCGGGGGGGGGGTGGAGAAGCGTGGGGAGTGA
The DNA here is from genome assembly GCF_015852505.1 of Tachyglossus aculeatus. Lineage (NCBI taxonomy): Eukaryota > Metazoa > Chordata > Mammalia > Monotremata > Tachyglossidae > Tachyglossus > Tachyglossus aculeatus. The sequence goes on along the minus strand of NW_024044976.1, from coordinate 27,694 downwards.
CTTTGGGGAGCTCAGACCTCATGGATCTAATTTTATTAAAGTAGGAGGCCAGATCATTGGGGGTGAGGGAAAGAGGAGGGGGAGGAACCGGGGGCCTGAGAAGGGAGTTGAATGTACCGAAGAGCTGACAGGGATGATGGACATGGGCGTCAATAAGGGAAGAGAAATAGTTTTGTCTGGCAGAGAAGAAGGCAGGGTTAAGGCAGGAAAGGATAAACTTGAAGTGAACGAGGTTGGCATGGTGTTTAGACTTTCGCCAGCAGCGTTCAGCAGCTCGAGCATAAGAGCAAAGGAGGCGAACAGTGGCAGTGATCCAGGGCTGTGTGTTAGTGGAACGAGAGCGGCGAAGGGAAAGGGGAGAGAGTGAGTCTAGCTGAGTAGAAAGGGTAGAGTTGAGAGCAGTAATCTGATCATCAAGATTGGGTAGAGAGGAGAGGGAGGCGAGGTGGGGTGTGAGGCTCTCTGAAAGATGGATGGGGTCAAGAGAGCGGAGATCTCTGTGAGGGAGTAATATGGATTTACAGGGAAAAGGAGTGTGAGCGAGGAGGCAGGTGAGAAGATTATGATCAGAGAGAGGGATTTCAGAGTTGGTGAGGGTAGACACAGTGCAGTGGTAGGAGATGATGAGGTCGAGGGTATGACCAAGTTGGTGAGTGGGTGAGGTGGGGTGGAACAAAAGGTTGGCAACATCAAGGAGTTCAGGGTCCAGCTCCAGGGTTCTGAGTCCAGCTGGGAGGTGTTGGAAAGGAAGTAATGGGCTAGGAAACTCCTCTCTAATGTGGTAAGTATAGTGCTCTGCACACAGAAAGTGCTCAGTCATTATGATTGATTAACTGATTGATAAGGGCAGGGTATGAGGGAAGTGGGAACCCAGTAAAGAAGCAGAGAGTAGTGGGTTGCAGGGTGCAGTATTTGGTGGGAGAGTGCAAAGGAGAGGGATATACAGAACTTATGTACATAGCCATAATATATTTATTGAAAAATTAATGCCTGTCTTCCCCTCTAGACTATAAGCAGGGTATGTGTCTGTTATATTGTCACATCATACTCTCCCAGGTGCTTAGTACAGTGCTCTGCAGATCGTACGTGGTCAATAAATGTGACAGATTGACTGGTGGAATGAGGAAGGTGGGAAGAGGGCAAAGCTGGAAGGGCCCAGAGGCCCAGAGCGGGGACTGATTCGGGATTGGCATGTACCATCCCACTCGAATAGAACTCTCCCGGAGGCCCAGGGTGAACTGTAGGGATCTGCCTCTTTCTCCCTCCACTTGCGGGAGGCACCACACTAAGTCTGCTCCTGGGGACAGAGATTGGTGCTCCTTTCGACCGAGCTCAGGCCCTCATGAGGTCAAGGGCTGAGAGAACATGGAGGTTTGGGGAGCCAATCTGGGAAATTACCTCAGGAAAAACGGTACCATCTGGGGGATGCCTGTGCCGTCTCGTGTTAGTGGGGAGGGGCTGCATTTGAACCCTCACCTTTGAGTGCCCATCGTTCTGACCCTGACCCCGGGGGTCTCGCATGATTGTGCCCTATTTAAGGATTCCCCTGCTTCCCCAGCAACCGCCCTCTGGTGTTCCTGTCCGGCCTCAGCAGGATCACGTAGACCCTGGGTCCGAAGATGCAGCCGAGAAGCCCAGTGCTGGAGGCCAGGATGGAGAAGACCTCTACGGCCACTATGGCCTTGTCCTTGGTGCTCGGGTAGGTGGGCAGGAAAGAAACCCAGACGCTGCAGAACGCCAGCATGCTGAACATGATGAACCTGGCATCATTGAAACTGCCCGGCAACGTCTGGGCCAGGAAGGCCACTGTGAGGCTGACCAGGGCCACGAGCCCCATTTAGACCAGGATGCAGTAGTAGGCTTTGGTGGAGCCCTCGTTGCAATGCACAATGATGACCCCGGCCTTGGTCACCATGTCTTTGTCGGGGGATGGGGGGGAGGCTCCCAGCCAGACCATGCGGATGCCCACTTGAACGACGGAGCAGACACAGACAATAGAGGAAGGGCCCTGGGCCCAACCACGCCCTTATTCAGCTCTTCAGCCAGGTTGCCCTGGAGGCCAGGACTACGGTGACCTTGTTGGCCAATACTGCGGAAATGGCCAAGGAGAAAGTGACTCTGAAGGCTGTCTGACGAAGGAGGCAGGTGGCCGGGCCGGGGCGGCTAAAAATGGTCAAGAAGGACAGGAAGCAGAGCAGGAGGACCGCGAGGAGGTTGTAACAGAGATTGCAGTTGTTAGCTTTCACTATGGGGGGTCTCGGTGGTGGATAAAGAGCCCCAAAACCAGAGCGGTGAGGAGAGAGAAACAAAGGGTTAAGGACACCAGAACCATTCCCAACGGCTCCTTGTTGGAAAGGAAGACCACCGCTTTTGTGTTACACTGATCTGTCTGAGGATTTGTAAATTCATCTTGCGGGCACTTGATGCATTGATCCATATCTTAAGGGAGTATATGGAATTTCATACCTTATCTGGTATGACATATGAGGTTCCAGTCCCTGGACGAGGGAAATTCACAATAGAGGTGCAAATGCAGAAAAGAACAACCAGGACAGTTAGTTGAATGGAGAGCTGCTTTCAAATGACTGGAACGTGTCTATCAACTCTGCTGTATTGTACTCTCCCAAGCATTTAGTACAGAGCTCAGCACCAGGTAGGTGCTCATTAACAGCACTGATTGATTGATTAACAGGGGAATGAGGGAAGCATCCCAATTCCAAAGTCTGTGGGTCAGGCAGGAGCCCAACCCTGATGAGAAAATAGGGCACCAAGAAGGCTGGGTTGCCCAACTGCCCCACGTCCCCCACATTCAGTCTGGCCTAGTGGATGGAGCCGGGGCCTGGAAGTCAAAAGAACCTGAGTTCTAATCCCGGCCCTGCCACCTTTTCAGCTTTGTGAACCTGGGCAAGTCCCTTCACTTCTCTTCGCTTCAGTTACCTCGTCTGTAAAATGGGGATTGACATTGTGAGCCCCATATGGAACATGGGCTGTGTTCAACCTGATTTGGGCTGTGTTCAACCTGATTAGCTTGTATCTACCCAAGGGATTAGTACAGTACCTGGCACATAGTAACCACTCAACAGAAACCACTAAAGGCATCCTCCAAGCATCTTGGTGCCTCTGGCAAAGACTAAGACTCAGATAAGAATACTTTTGGGACTGGCTAAGTGATTACTATGTACCAATCAATATACTAAGCTCCGGGGTTTATACAAAATCATCACGTCCCAAATCGGGCTCACAGTCTAAGTTGGAGGAAGAACATGTGTTTAATCCCCAATTGGAATATGAGGGAACTGAGGCCAGAGAAGTGGAGGGACTTACCCAAGGTCACACAGTAGACAAGTGGAGGAGCCAGGATTCTGACACTCAGGCCTATGCTCTATCCACCAGGCCCTGCTGCTTCTTTGGACACCTAGTAAACCCGTAATAAATATCACAATAATTCACATATCACATAATTTCAAATGTCACAACAATATCACACTCATTTTTGTTATTATCAATATTCCTTCTCACTCTCAGAAAGCTCTCCTGGAATATCCTGCCTGACCCGCCGCTGTTTGACCAGAAAAATGATTCTCGGTGGACACCTACCTGTCTGAATGCTGATCTCGCCCTTCATACAAGGCACGCAGTCGTAGCAGCAGGCGGCTTTCCCTTCCCGAGCTGTTTTCCTGAATCCCGGCCGGCAGCTCTCGCTGCACATGGAGTGGGGGATCTGCACGAGGAGGAGAAGTGGGAGATAGGCAGGGCATTGAGGCTTTCCTCCCTGGGACTCAGGGGCATGGGGTGAAGAGAGAAAATGATATAGAAATCCTAGGGCAACGTTTTACTCCCTTCATAGGGGCAGAAGACAGTGAGTTCAATCAGAACTCGGAACAGTCTTCCTCATCGCAGTGGGATCTATTGAGCAGTTACTGTGGACAGAGTGCTGCATTAGGCACTTTATAGAGCAATCAGTCAATCAAACGATTGATCCACCAATGGAGTGATGGATTTGACATCGCTAAAATCTGTCCTTTCCTGTCCATCCAAATTGCTACCTCGTTAAACCAAAGACTCACCCTAACCTGCTCTGATTACCAAATCAGTCTCCTTGCTGCCCTTCTTGCCTCCTGTCTCTCCCTACTCCAGTCCATACTTCACTCTACTGCCAGGATCGTTTTTCTACAAAAGGGGTTCAGTCCATATTTCCCAACTTCTCACGAAACTCTAGTGGTTGCCCATCCACTTCTGCATCAAACAGAAACTCTTTACCATTGACCTCAAAGCACTCAAGCACCTTGCTTCCTCTTACCTTACCTTGCTACTCTCCTGTTACAACCCGGTCCACACACTTGGCTCTTCCTATGCCAACCTACTCACTGTACCTTCATGTCGTCTACCTTACTACTGACCTCTCGCTCATGTTCCACGTCTGTCCTGGAATGCTCTTCCTCCTCATGTCTGACAGACAATGATTCTTCCCGCCCATTCAAAGCCTTGTTGAAGGCACGTCTCCAAAAGACCTTCCCTGACTAAGCCCTCATTTTCTTTGTGTCAAATCCTTTCTGCATCATCCTGACATGCTCCCTTTATTCATAACGCCCTCCCAGCACCACAGCCCTATATATATGTCTGTAGTTGATTTTTTTAATGTCTGTCTCTCCCTCTAGACTGCAGGCAGGGAATGGGTGTGTTATACTATGTTGTGTTCTCCCGAGCATCTAGTAGTGTTCTGCACACAGTAAGCGCTCAATACATATGATTGACTGACTCACTTGTCAGTGATATTTACTGAGCACTTACTGTGACAAGAGCATTTAAGCGCTTGAGAGAGTAAAAAGGCAACAGAGTTGGCGAACACATTCCCTGATCACAACGAGCTTACAGTCTAAATGAGAAGACAAGCATCACCACAAAAATTCAGGTTTTCATACAGAATGCATAGATATGTCCATAAAGGCTGTGGGACGAATATCAGTCCCCTCCAGTACACAGAAACCGCCCTCTCGAAGGTCACTAATAATCTCCTGCTTGCCAAATCCAACAGCCTCTTGTCCATCCTAATCTTCCTCGACCTCTCAGGTTCCTTCGACACTGTCGACCACCCCCTTCTCCAGGAAAATTATCCAACCTTGCCTTCACTGGCCCTGTCCTTTCCTGGTTATCTTCTTATAATAATAATGGCATTTATTAAGCGCTTACTATGTGCAAGGCACTGTTCTAAGTGCTGTGGGTACACAGGGTGATCAGGTTGTCCCACAGCTGGCTCCCAGTTTTCATCCCCATTTTATAGATGAGGGAACCGAGGCCCAGAGAAGTGAAGTGACTTGCCCAAAGTCAGATAGTTGACAAGTGGCAGAGTCAGGATTCGAACCCATGACCTCTGACTCCAAAGTCCGTACTCTTTCTCCTGAGCCACGCTGCTTCTCCAGGTGGCCTTCCCAGACTGAGCCCCTTCCTTCCTCTCCCCCTCGTCCCCCTCTCCATCCCCCCACCTTGCCTCCTTCCCTTCCCCACAGCACCTGTATATATGTATATATGCTTGTACATATTTATTACTGTATTTATGTATTTATTTATTTATTTATTTATTTTACTTGTACATATCTATCCTATTTATTTTATTTTGTTTGTATGTTTGGTTTTATTCTCTGTCTCCCCCTTTTAGACTGTGAGCCCACTTTTGGGTAGGGACTGTCTCCATATGTTGCCAATTTGTACTTCCCAAGCGCTTAGTACAGTGCTCTGCACATAGTAAGCGCTCAATAAATACGATTGATTGATTGATTGATTGATTGATTCTCTTAGTTCTTTGGCCACTCATTCTCAGTCTCCTTCGCGGGTTCCTTCTCTGCCTCCCACCCACTATCTGTGGGACTCCATCAAGGCTCAGCTCTGAGTCCTCTTCTATTCTCCATCTACACCCACTCCCTTGGAGAACTCATCTGTCCCCATGGCTTCAACTGCCACCTCTATGCAGATGATTCCCAAATCTACATCTTCAGCCCTGATTGCTCTCCCTCTGCAATCTCATGTTTCCTCTTGCCTTTAAGACATCTCTACTTGGATGTCCTCTTCTCACCTTAAGCTTAACATGTCCAAAACTGAACTCATCTTCCCACCAAAACCCTGTCCACCCCCTGACCTTCCCATCACTCTAGACGACACCACCACCGTTCCTGTCTCACAAGCCCTTAACCTTGGTGTTATCCTGGACTTCTCTCTCTCATTCAACCCGTATAGTCAATCCATCACTAAATCCTGTTGGTCCCACATCCACAACATTGCTAAAATCTGTCCTTTCGTCTCCATCCAAACTGCTACCACGTTAATACAATCATTCATCCTTTCTTGCCTGGATTACTGTGTCAGCTTCCTCGCTGACACCCCAGCCTCCTATCTCTCCCCATTCGATTCCATACTTCTGCTGCCTGGATCATTTTTCTACAAAAACGTTCAGGACATGTTCCCCCGCTCCTCAGGACAGTGTAGTGGTTGCCCAGCCACCTCCACATCAAACAAAAGGTCCTCACCATTGGCTTTAAAACACTCAATCACCTTGTCCCCTCCTACCTCACCTCTCTATTGTCCTACTCCAACCCAGCCTGCACACTTCGCTCCTCTAATGCTAATCTTCTCACTGTACCTTGTTCTTATCTATCTCGCCGCCATCTCCTTGCCCACATCATGCCTCTGTCCTGGAATGCCCTCACTCCTCAAATCTCACAATTATTCTTGCCCTCTTTCAAAGCCTTATTGAAGACACAGCTCTTCTAAGAGGTTTTCCCTGACTAAGCCCCCCTTTCGTCTTCTCCCTTTTCCTTCTGCGTCGCCATGATTTGGTCCATTCGTTCATCCCTCCTGGCAGCCCCACAACATTTAGGTACACACTTGTAATTTATTTATTCATTTATTTATTTCAATGTCCGTCCCCCATCTTCTTGACTGTAAGCTCGTTGTGGGCAGGGAATGGGTCTATTTATTGTTGTATTGTACTCTCCCAAGCACTTAGTACAGTGTTCTGCACACAATCAGTGCTCAATAAATGAGATTGAATTAATGAATGAATATCAATGTCCAAAGGGCACAGAGCCAAATGCATAAACAGTGCAGAAGGAAGAGGGCACTGGCGAAAAGACGGCTTAATCAGGAAAGGCTTTGCGCAGGAAAGTTGACCTTAATAAGCTTTGAGAGGGTGAACGGAATGGAGGTCTGGCATATATGGAAGGGGAGGGAGTTTCAGGCCAAAGGGAGGATGTGGGATAGGGGTAGGCAGCAAAATAGATGAGACTGAGGTACAGTGAGTAAGCTGTTGCCACAGGAGCAGAGTGTTCAGGCTGGGCTGTAGCAGAAGATCAGTGAGGACAGGTAGGAGGGGGTGAGCTGATTGCTTTCAAGCCAATGGGAAGGAGTCCCGTCCTTTCATTTCATCCATTTGTACATCCCTGCTGGCTTCTAGTTCAAGATAACAATATGGGATCTCATCCAATAACGCCTCATCAATCAACCAATCAATCAAAGCATTTATTGAGTGCTTACTGTATGCCGAGCTCTGTACTTGGGAGGATACAATAGGACAGGATTAGAATTCATTCTGAGCAGGTAATGTGTCTGTTTATTGTTATACTGTACTCTGCCAAGCACTTAGTACAGTGCTGTACACATAGTTAACACGGAATAAATATGGTTTAATGAATAAATGAAGACATACTCTTGCCAATAAGGAGGTCCCAGGCCAGAGCGGAGGATATACACTAAAATAAATGACAGATATGGACTGAAGGGCTGAGGAACTGAGGGTGGATTGGATACTAGCATGGATAGGCCTCATTGAGGCTGTCCGGCTGCTTCCTGGTCAGAAAGGACAACGCGAGGCTGACTGGGTCCAGGAATCCCATGTTGCCCAGGTCTTAATAGAAGGTGGTGGCAAAGACCTCGTTGCACTGGACGATGATGACTTCATCCTCATTTGCCCAAATCCATGTCTGGGACTGGGAGACAGATTCCCAGCCAGACCATGCAGTTGCTCACTTGGAGGAAGGAGCTTACACAAACATAATCTCCTTCTGCTCTCCGGTCTAGTAGCTCTAAAGGCTGGAACCATGGTGATGATCTTGACAACATGGTGGAAATGGCTATGAAGAAAGAAACTCCAGAGGTTGTTTGTTGCAGAATGAAGGTCTTCCCACCCTTCTCCTCCTCCTTCTTCTCCACCTCCCCCTTCTCCTCCTACCCCTTCTTACTTCATTACCTAAGAAAACAGCCCATCCTAAATTGTCCTCTGCTCACTGATCTTGGCTAGCTGGGGCCAGGGACATGAACTCTCCTACTTGGACTTGGTGCCATTCTGTAAAATCCGATAGCTCAGAATGTCAAACCTACTTGTTGCCCAGCTGGGGTCTTCCAAATAGATTTGCTCACCAGCGCCGAAGTGGGCCCGAGCATCCTTCAGGGACACGTGGAGCTAGGAGAAGGAGACACCATTGATTGAAGTCACCAAAGAAGCAGTGTTGCCTAGTGGCTAGATCCTGAGCCTGGGCATCACAAATGCGTGGGTTCTCATCCTGGCTCTACCTCTTGTCTGCTGGGTGATCTTGGGCAAGTCAATTCACTTCTCTGGTCCAAAGGGGATTAAGACTGAGAGTCCCATTTGGGATGTTGATTGGGTCCAACTTGATTAGCTTTTATGTTCCCCAGCACCTAGAACTGTGCTTGGCATATATTTAGTGCTAAACAAATAATAATGACAATGATAATAATAACTGTGGTATTTTAAGCACTTACTATGTACCAGGCACTGTACTAAGGACTGGGGTGGGCACAAACAAATCTAGTTGGACACAGTCCCTGTCCCATGTGGGGCTCACAGTCTCAATCCTCATTTTACAGATGAGGTAACTGAGGCACAGAGAATCAATCAATCAATCAATCAATCGTATTTATTGAGCGCTTACTATGTGCAGAGCACTGTACTAAGCGCTTGGGAAGTACAAATTGGCATCACATAGAGACAGTCCCTACCCGATAGTGGGCTCACAGTCTAAAAGGGGGAGACAGAGAACAGAACCAAACATACCAACAAAATAAAATAAGTAGGATAGAAATGTACAAGTAAAATAAATAAATAAATAAACAGAGTAATAAATATGTACAACCATATATACATATATACAGGTGCTGTGGGGAAGGGAAGGAGGTAAGACGGGGATGGAGAGGGGGACGAGGGGGAGAGGAAAGAAGGGGCTCAGTCTGGGAAGGCCTCCTGGAGAAGGTGAGCTCTCAGCAGGGCCTTGAAGGGAGGAAGAGAGCTAGCTTGGCGGATGGGCAGAGGGAGGGCATTCCAGGCCCGGGGGATGACGTGGGCCGGGGGTCGATGGCGGGACAGGCGAGAGCGAGGTACAGTGAGGAGATTAGTGGTGGAGGAGCGGAGGGTGCGGGCTGGGCAGTAGAAGGAGAGAAGGGAGGTGAGGTAGAAGGGGGCGAGGTGATGGAGAGCCTTGAAGCCCAGGGTGAGGAGTTTCTGCCTGATGCACAGATTGATCGGTAGCCATTGGAGGTTTTTGAGGAGGGGAGTGATATGTCCAGAGCGTTTCTGGACAAAGATAATCCGGGCAGCAGCATGAAGTATGGATTGAAGTGGAGAGAGACACGAGGATGGGAGATCAGAGAGAAGGCTAGTGCAGTAGTCCAGACGGGATAGGATGAGAGCTTGAATTAGCAGGGTAGCGGTTTGGATGGAGAGGAAAGGGCGGATCTTGGCAATGTTGCGGAGCTGAGACCGGCAGGTTTTGGTGACGGCTTGGATGTGAGGGGTGAATGAGAGAGCGGAGTCGAGGATGACACCAAGGTTGCGGGCTTGTGAGACGGGAAGGATGGTAGTGCCGTCAACAGAGATGGGAAAGTCAGGGAGAGGACAAGGTTTGGGAGGGAAGACAAGGAGCTCAGTCTTTGACATGTTGAGCTTTAGGTGGCGGGCGGACATCCAGATGGAGATGTCCTGAAGGCAGGAGGAGATGCGAGCCTGGAGGGAGGGGGAGAGAGCAGGGGCAGAGATGTAGATCTGGGTGTCATCAGCGTAGAGGTGATAGTTGAAGCCGTGGGAGCGAATGAGGTCACCAAGGGAGTGAGTGTAGATTGAGAACAGAAGGGGACCAAGCACTGAACCTTGGGGAACTCCCACAGTAAGAGGATGGGAGGGGGAGGAGGAGCCTGCAAAAGAGACTGAGAAAGAACGACCAGAGAGGTAAGAGGAGAACCAGGAGAGGACGGAGTCTGTGAAGCCAAGGTCAGATAACGTGTTGAGGAGAAGGGGGTGGTCCACAGTGTCAAAGGCAGCTGAGAGGTCGAGGAGGATTAGGACAGAGTAGGAGCCGTTGGATTTGGCAAGCAGGAGGTCATTGGTGACCTTTGAGAGCGCAGTTTCCGTGGAATGAAGGGGACGGAAGCCAGACTGGAGGGGGTCGAGGAGAGAGTTGTTGTTGAGGAATTCTAGGCAGCGCGTGTAGACAACTCGTTCAAGGAGAAGTGAAGTGACTTGCCCAAGGTCACACACCAGACAAGGGTAGGAGCCAGGATTAGAAGCCATGACTCCCAGGCCCGTGCTGTATCCACTACATCATGCTGCTTCTATATAAGTAAATTAAATTAAATATTTTTTAAGACAAATAAGTGAAGTATCCTCTGACTCTGAGATGGCCATGCTCGGCCCAACCCATGCAGATGATACCCAGGAACTAGAATAACTGGACTCTGGTTGCCAGGAGCCACGAGTGGACAAGCGTCCCCTTAAGCTGGGCTTCAGAGAGGGAGAAAGGAGAGAATTACGTTCCATAGATGAGGAATCCGAGTGGGCCAAACTTCCGAAGTCGCCATGTCATTTGCTGCCCAGATCTCGTGGTGGAGTGTATGAGCTATGGTGTAAACAGCGCTGTACATGATGTAACCTTGGGGAGACAGGTTCATAACCCATAGGTCCAGGGGCCTGCCTTCCAATGTATCGTTTAAATCACACATTCTCAGGGAATCAAGCCTCTCCGGATTTGGACAATCAAAGGTCCACTACCAGAAAGATCATAGAAACATGACCTATGGATATTTCTGAAGGTTCAGGGTCTGTACAAAATCCCTGAAACCCAGAATCTCCTTTCAACGGCCTGAAAATGACAAGGAGCCTTGGAAAGAGGTGTATTTCTGATAATGGAATTTGTTGTAAAATCTTAGTTGGAGGTAGTGACTCAGACGTTGCCAAGAACAGGGCTTTTGTCCATACAATATACAATTGTCAGTAAAGAGAATGTATCCCCATAAGCCGTGACCGCATTTGCCGATGATGTAATCATTTGACTGAGATTACAGTCAGAGGCAAGTACACCTTCAGCAAAGGTGTACTTTGACATAATCAATCAATCAATCAATCGTATTTATTGAGAGCTTACTGTGTGCAGAGCACTGTACTAAGCGCTTGGGAAGTACAAGTTGACAACATATACAGACAGTCCCTACCCAACAGTGGGCTCACAGTCTAAAAGACACACATAAGACACATAGATACCATTCTTGGCTAGCTCCTCCATTAGAACCATGGTGAACATCTGCCCTCAAACGTAATCGGTAACCAGGAGGCCAATCCAGACCCGGTGAAAATGTTTCATGAGATGGACCATTCCCGACGGCAGATCTGGGGAACTTGCACAGATCTGATAGAAAGATGGCAATCGGGTCTTATCTCTGAGAGTGGAGTCCGTTGGGCCCTAGCAGATCTACACGGAAGACAGAGTGGGGGAAAGAGGGGACTCTGGAGTGGACATATGGATAGGCATAACTCATCATTCTGAGTTCCCAAGTTAATAAATAAAGTCATGGCATTTACTAAGTCCTTACTAGGTGCAGAGCCCTGTACTATGCTCTTGGAGGAGTACAACAGAGCTGGGAGGTAGGCTCCCTGCCCATAAGAAGCTTAGAGTCTACAGGGGTCAGCCTATACCATTCTGGGCAAAGGCCCCAGTCCAATTCATTGTTGCTGGCTCCCTTGCCTGGGGATGTTCCATGGGTCATCGGAAAATCGATACTAGTTAGGCTTCACTTCCTTTGGTATGATTCATTCTATTAGGCATTTGGGAAGTGTAAAGTACCACCGAGGAGCAGTGGAAAGAGCACAGGTCTAGGAGTCGGAGAACCTGGGTTCTAATCCCAGTTCTGCTGCTTTCCTGCTCAGAGACATTTAGCAAGTCGCTTCGATTCCTCATTTGTAAAACGGGGATCCAAAACCTGTTCTCCCTCCTTTTTCGACTGGGATCCTTATGAGGGAGAGGAACTGGATCTGAACTGATAATCTTGTATCTCCCCAGTGCTTAAATAGTGCTTTACAGATAGTAAGTGCTTACCAAGTAATATAATTATTAAGAAAGTGACACATTCCCTTCTTTTACATTGTACAGGGAAAGTGAACTGAAGAAGACATTTACAATCAGACGGTCCAAATAAAAAATTCAGTGCATGCCTATCTGTGAGTTCGAGCAGCATGGCCTCATGGGTAGATTCCGGGCCTGGGAGTCAGGAGATCATGGGTTCTATTCTCAGCTCCATCGTTTGTCAGCTGTGGAACGTTCGGCAAGTCGCTTAACTTCTCAGTGCTTCAGACACCTCATTTGTAAAATGGAGATTAAGACAGCAAGCCCTATATAGGACAGAGACTATTTCCAACCCAATTACCTAGTATCTACTCCAGCACTTAGAACAGGGTCTTGCACATAGTAAGCACTTAACAAATACCACAATTCTTAATTATTGAATATATTCATAAGTTTTAGAATTGGCTAGGTGAATGATAACACTCAAGGATCTAGCAAATCAACCAGGAAAGACTTGTTGTACGAGGTGGGATTTTAGGAGGAATGTGAATTTGAGAAGAACTCTAGTCAGATGTGGGGAGGTAGTAGGGAGTAGCTCCCAGCTGAGGGGAACAGCACGGTCTAGTGGAAAGTACATGGGCCCGGGAGTTAGGGGCCCTAAGTTCTCATCCCAGCTTTGACCCTTGTCTGCTGTGTGAGCTCGGGCAAGTCATTTCACTTCTCTGTGCCTCATTTCCCTCATCTGTAATATAGGGATCAAGACAGTGAGCCCCATGTGGGACATGGACTCTGTTTAAACTGATTAGTTTGTATCTTGGGAATTGTGTGCATAGTTTGTATCTGGGAGAATGCAATCGAGGTGGTAGACAAGGCTCCTTTCCCAGAAGTGGCTTACAGTCTACAGACAGTCTTCTTTTTTCCTTTTGGGCAAAAATGTAAGTCTATTTCATGGACTTCGGCTCTTTCAAAATACTTCCCTGCCTGGATATGTCAATAGGACAGTGCTTAGTGCAGTGGCTGGCACATAGAAAGGGCTTAATGAATACCATAAAATGAAAACAACAACAGCAAGAACAACAACGTAACGCTGGTCTGTCCCTAGCCGTCGGGACTCTTTACCTGTGCGAGCTTATGGAGCCCCAGCAGCCAGGAACCAGTCATGGACCCTGCTGATGACATCCCTCCTATGACAGCCAGCAGTTTGTCCCACTGCTCCAGCTCACAGCCGTAGTTGGGAACTGTCCCAGATTCCCCCGAGAGCTGAGTCATGGAGCTCTAGATTGATGTCATTCCTTGGAAGTGCACGTTGAAGAGGTGGAAACCCAGGTAAATCTTGGGTAGTAGGCTGGGGTCCTTGTTGATCTCCTCCAGAGCAAATATCAGGGCCATGAGATGATGGTAGTGTATGGAGAAATATCTGCAACGGGAAGGATGGGAGATGGCACTGAAGAGTCTGGGTGTAGCGGAAAGAGCATGGAAACAGAGGACCTAGATTCCAATCCTGCCACCACCACTTGCCTGCCGTGTGAGTCACTGGGTGAGTCACTTTGCTTCTCTGGGACTCAGGTATCTCATTGGTGAAATGGGGATGAAGATAGTGAGCCCTCTGTGGGACAGGGACTGTCTCCAACCTGATTAGCTTGTGCTTTTCTCAGTGACCTGGCACCCAGGCAGTGCCTGGCACTCCGGCAGTGCTTAACATATACCAGTGGAAAAAACAAAGTGGGTTGAATTGTCGTATGGTAGGGACACAGGAGCACAGGGGATAGGGGCCCAGAGGAGAAAAACCCCAGACACTAATAATAATGATAATAATAATGATGGTGTTTCTTGAGCACTTGCTATGTACCAGGAACTGGGTTGGATACACTATGAGGGAAGTGGGAAGTGAGTTAAACCTTCACCGAATGACTGGTAGGGAAAGCTGCAAGTAGACCGCAAAATAATCGATGTGGGTCAGTCAATCAATCAAATATTTTGATGATTGAGCACTTTATGTGTGCTAGGCACTGTGCTAGTTGCTTGGGAGAGGACAATATAGCAATCCTGTTGGAAGAGGCCATGGTTGCAGCCTGGGGCCTGCTTGATGCCAAAAGTAGCCTTGGGAGGAAATGCGCTCAGGGAAAGCAACAGGGGAAGATCTACAGAATGCATAACGGCACTAATAATGATAATAATTGTGGTGTTTGTTAAGGGCTTTCTATGTGCCAGACACTGTACTAAGTGCATGGGTGGATGCAAGCAAACTGGGTTGGATACAGTCCCTATACCACATGGGGCTCACAGTCTCAATCCCCATTAGAGAAGCAGCGTGGCTTAGTGGATAGAGCAAGTGCCTGGGAGTCACAAGGTTAAGGGTTCTAATTCTACCTCTGCCTTATGTTTGTTGTGTGATCTTGGGCATGTCACTTAACTTCTCTGTGCCTCAGTTACCTCATCTGTAAAATGGGGATTAAGAGTGTGAGCCCCATGTGGGACAGGTACTGTCCAACCTGATCAAACTGTATCCACCACAGTGCTTAGAACAGTGTTTAGAAGCATACTTATTATTATTTACAGATGAGTTAACTGAGGCCAGGAGAAGTGAAGTGACTTACACAAGGTCACACGGCAGACAAGTCCTGGAGCCAGGAGCCATTAGATGCTCGTAGTTTCTGGTGCAGTATCTGTAATGGGGATGATGGGAGACAGCACTGAAGTGTTGAGTTGTAGCAGAAAGAACTCCGGCCTGGTGGTCAGAGGACCTGGGTTCAAATCCCCACCACCACCACCACTTGTCTGCTTTGTGACCCTGGGTAAGACATTTCACTTCTCTGGGTCTCAGTTACCACAGTTACCTCATCGGTGAAATGGGAATGAAGACAGTGAGCACCATGTGGAACAGGGATTGTGGCCAACCTGATTAGCTTGGGCTTTTTTCAGTGCCTGACAACCAAGAAGTACTTAATATATGCCATTGAAAAAAAATCGCGTGTTGAATTGTCTCACAGCAGTGTGACAAGGGCGCAGAGGAGAAAAACCCCAGGCACTATGAGGGAAGTAAGAAGTGAGCCCAAGCCTTTCCCGTATCTCTGGTAGGGAAAGCTGCAAGGAGACAACAAACTAACCTATGTGGGTTAGTCAATCGATCAGCGATTTTGATTGAGCATTTTCTGTGCTCATAGCACTGTACTAAGCGCTTGGGAGAGCGTAATACAACAGTCATGATGGAAGAGTTTGTGGGTGTGGACTGGTGCCTGCTTGATGTAAAAAGTGACCTTGTAAGGAAATGCTGCCAGGGAAAGCAACATGATGAAGATCCACATAACAGCATAACAGCAATAATGACGAAAATTAATAATGATGGTATTTTTTAAGCGCTTACTATGTACCAGGTACTGTACTAAGTGCAGGGGTAGAAACAAGAAAATTGGGTTGGACACAGTCCCTGTCCCATCTGGGGCTCACAATCTCAATCTCCATTTTACAGATGAGGTAGCTGAGGCCAGGAGAAGTGAAGTGACTTGCCCATGGTCACATAGCAAACAAGTGGTGGAGACAGAATTAGAACCCATGATCTCCTGAATTCCAGGACCGTGCTCTATGCACTATGCTATGCTGTGTCTCTAATAGGTGCTGACAGATGGATCAATGAATCAGTGGTATTCATTAAGCAGTTACTGTGTGCAGACCACTGTATTAAGCACTTGGGAAAGTACAATATAATAGAATAGGTAGACACATTCCCTGCTCACAGTGAGATTACAGTCTAGCAGAACAGAGTAAGTAAAGGAGGGATTTGATAGTTTTGAAATCTCTTTCTGACTCCAACAAATTACCTGGACATTCTGAGTCCTCTAGACTATAAGCTCCTTGTGGGCAGTGAATGGATCTCCAAACTGTTACATTGTACTACCCCCAGTAAATACTTCAGTGCTCTGTACAGGGTAATCAATCAATCAGTCCATGGTAATTTTTGAGTATTTACTGTTTGCAGAGCACTAAACTAAGCACTTAGTCCCAAGTGCCAGCTACCGTTGTTGTATTTTACTCTGCCAAGTGTTTAGTACAGTAATCTGCCAAACAGGAAGTCTTCACCGATCACTGATTGAATTATTTGTGTTTCCTGAACTGTTACATCCTGTCTCTGCCCCTTGAACCTTGCCTATAGACGTCAATATCACCTGTGCCCCAACACCCATGCCCGCTGCCCTTCCTTTCTCCTCCACCCAGTGGTGCCACCTCCCACTCCACTCCCACCCATCTTACATCCCGGGAAACACAAACATTTACTCTATGGGCTAGGGAAAGATCAGCGGCAGCTCTCTGAAGTAATAATAATAATAATAATGGCACCTGTTAAGCGCTTACTACGTGCAAAGCACTGTTCTAAACCCTGGGGGGAATACAAGGTAATCAGGGTGTCCCACGTGGGGCTCACAGTATTAATCCCCATTTTACAGATGAGGTAACTGAGGCCCATAGAAGTTATGGGCTTGCCCAAAGTCACACAACTGACAGTTGGAGGAGCTGGTATTTGAACCCACGATCTCTGAATCCAAAGCCCAGGCTCTTTCCACTCAACATCACATCCAGAGAGAAGAGTCTTCCGATTACTACATCTCCATCTTGGTAGTAGTCACTAGAAAAAAATATCTTCAAGGTGTAGCGAAGTTTGCACTTGGACACCATGCAGCAGGGAGAAGAGGATGGTGCAAAGAAGACTAAGCCTCTTGGCTCTTGCCCTAAAAGACAAAGAGAAAGGTTGATCCAGAGGCTGAGAGTTTGAGATGAGAGAGCTGTTCAGCATTTCAGGCTCCTCTGAGGATTAATTCCACACACTGGTGCAGCACCTGGATGGAGAAAGTCTTCACTCCAGGATGGAGGAGGAAGTGGACGAGGGGGCATATTTATAGGGGTGCTTTTGCCTGATGCAAGGGTTCTGGTTCCACCTGATGATCTTTGTTTTCGGTGACCTGAGACTCCTCTTCTTTCTCTCTCTCTCTCCTGGCCCTCACCTGACTTCCAGAGAGACTGTGATCACAGATGCTGAGGAATAACGGCCTTGTAAACTGCACCTGTATACTCACGATCACTGGACAAACAAATGTTGGAAACGTGTTTCCCAAATCTTTTGTATTGTACTCTCCTGAGCACTTATTACAGTGCTCTGCATCCAATAAGCTTTCAATAAATACCATTGTTTGACTAATTCCTCTATTATTCCTCTGACTGACTCTTCCACCTACATGCTGTGTGATCGTGGGCACATTACTTCACTTCTCTGTCGCTCAGTTTTCTCCTGTGTAAAACGGAAATGAAATATCTGTTCTCCAGCTCCCTCAGACTGGGAGCTCCATATAAGACAGGGACTGTGTCTGATCTGATTATCATGTGTCCATTCCAGAATTTTTCCTCAGAGAGCAAACCCCAGCCATTTGACTTCTACATCCCAGACAGTTGTAATGGGGATGGTGGCTGGAGCTATTCCATATGAATTATGAGAATGACTCTACTGAATGGGACCCACTTTAGGAGTGAACTGCCCAGGATAGAGTTATAGGTTGTACTCCACATAATTAGTAGTAGTAGTAGTAGTAGTAGTAGTAGTAGTAGTAGTAGTAGTAGTAGTAGTAGTATTCTAGACTGTGAGCTCGTTGTTGGGTAACTGTCTCTACGTTTGTCTGACTTGTACTTCCCAAGCATTTAGTACAGTGCTCTGCAAACAGTAAGCACTCAATAAATATTATTGCATAATGAATGCATTTGTTATGCTCTTACTATGTGCCAGGCACTGTACTAAGCATAGGGGTAGATACAAGCAAATTGGCTGGACACAGTCTCTGTCCGTCACAGGGCTCACAGATTTAATCCCCATGAGAAGCAGCATAGTGTAGTGGATAGAGCTCAGGCCTAGGAGTCATGGGTTCTTAAACTGGCTCCACCCCATGTCTTCTGTGTGACCTTGGGCAAAGTCACTTCACTTCTCTTTGCATCACTTACCTCATCTGTAAAATGGGGATTGAGACTGTAAGCCTCACATGGGACAGAGACTGTCCAGTACGATTTACCTTTATTCACCCCAGTGCTTAGTGCACTACTTGGCACCTAGTAAGTGCTTAACAAATACAATTATTATTTTATCGATGAGGTAACTGAGGCCCAGAGAAGTTAAGTGACTTGCCCAAGGTGACACAGCAGACAAGTGGTGGAATCGGGATTAGAACCCTGGTCGACTGACTCCCAGGCCTGGGCTCTCTCCACTAGGCCACACTGCTTCCTTATTATTCTCATCATTCTGATTATCTCTCTTCTTTTGGACCTGCAATGCCAGCACACTGAAACTGGACTGAGAAAAATTCTGAACGTCCTGAACTCATTGCTCTCTTTGACTTTCTTCAGCATGCCTCACTAATGCATTCATCAGTTCAGTTCCCATCCCATTCTCATCATGGCCTGTTTGTGTGAAAGTTTTACATTCCCAGTGAACTTTTTTTGGAATGATATTTGTTTAGCCCTTACTTTGTTCCAGGTAACTGACTCTACTACACGCTTGGGAGAGTACAATAGAACAATATAACAGACCTATTTCCTGCCCTCTATGAACTTACAGTTTAGAGGGGGAGACAGACACTAATGTCAATAAGTAAATTACGGATATGTACATAAATTCTGTGGGCCTGAGAGGGGGAATAATAAAGGGATCAAGGCAGGGCAAGCAGAAGGGAATAGAAGAAAGGGAAAAGAAGGCTTCGTGAGGGAAGGCCTTATGGAATACATATGCCTTCAATAAAGATTTGAAAAGAGGGAGAGTAATTGTCAGTTATGATGGGGGGAGGATGCAATTCCAGGCCAGAGGCAGGACGTGGGCGAGGGTGCAGTGGTGACATAGATGAGATTGAGGTACAGTGAGAAGATCAGCATTAGAAGAGCAGAGTGTGCAGGCTGGGCTGCAGTAGGAGAGTAGTGAGGTGATGTAGGAAGGGGCAAGGTGATTGGATGAGGAGGTGGATGGAGGTCCTTGAGGAGAGGGGAAACACAGCCTGAACATGGTCTTGGGGCTACGGAATCTAATTTTCCTTGACGACAGTGTCAATTCTGTACCGTGGGATTTCATGGGTCATCCTGATTGGTGGAGGAGAGAGGTCTGCGGTCAGCCACAAGTGGCCATAATTTAAAGTCGGCCAAGTCCTGATTCAAGAATCCCTTGCTCTTACAGCAGGTGCCGCCTCTTGTTATTGGCCACGTGGGGGACCCTGGTTTCTGACCGCTCCTCTCTCTCCCTCTCCCTCAGCCCTCACTCCTTCCCCTGAGCAGAGCTAACGCTCATTCCTAGAATATTCGCTGCCCTCAGGATCGGCACCTTTGTTCAACCGGCTCAGATATTTTTCATTCCCTGTCTCAGGCCTTCTGGGAGTTTTGGGTCAGCAAGGTTAGGAGCGGGATGTTGGTTGAGGCATCGGGGTGGAGTGCCTGGGGAGAAGATGCACCTCTGACAAGTACAACCCCAGAGGAATGCCCTGAAATTCTTCTCCTTGGCAACAAGCCCGATCGCTGCCATGATGTCATAGAGAAGCAGCTTGGTCTATATACAAGTAAAATAAATAAATAGAGTAATAAACATGTACAAACATATGTACATATATACAGGTGCTGTGGGGAAGGGAAGGAGGTAAGGTGGGGGGGAGTGGAGAGGGGAATGAGGGGGAGAGGAAGGAGGGGGCTCAGTCTGGGAAGGCCTCCTGGAGGAGGTGAGCTGTCAGTAGGGCCTTGAAGGGAGGAAGAGAGGTAGCTTGGCGGATGTTGGGAGGGCGGGCATTCCAGGCCAGGGGGATGACGTGGGCCGGGGGTCGACGGCGGGACAGGCCAGAACGAGGCACGGTGAGGTGATTAGCGACAGAGGAGCAGAGGGTGCGGGCTAGGCTTTAGAAGTAGAGAAGGGAGGTGAGGTAGGAGGGGGCGAGGTGATGGAGTACCTTGAAGCCGAGGGTGAGGAGTTTCTGCCTGAAGCGTAGATTGATTGGCAGCCACTGGAGAATTTTGAGGAGGGAAGTAACATGTCCAGAGCGTTTCTGGACAAAAACAATCCGGGCAGCTGCGTGAAGTATAGTATAAAGTATGAAGTATGGGATAAACAACAGCAAAGGAAAAGCAGCTTGACCTTGTGCAAAGAGCACTCGCCTGGGAATCAGGGGACCTGGATTCTAATCTTAATTCCGCTACTTGCCTGCTGTGTGACCTTCAGCACATCACGTAACTTCTCTGTGCTTCAGTTATTTCTTCTGGAAAATGGGGAGTAAAAGCCCATCCTCCCTACCCCTTAGAAAGGTGATAACAGTCTTTCAGCAACTACTTATGAATCTGATTTGGAGATGAAATAGAAGGAAAAAACTCTACACAATCTTCCACCACAATCACCAAAATCTCCATATCTCTCTAAACCTAAAATGGTTGCAGCCTGGAGGTCTTTGAAATCAGGAGGGAGCATGCCTCTGGGAAACATGGTGGCTAAATCCTCACGGCAACTGTGGCCTGGAACTTCAAAACAAGCTAGTTTTACTCAGCCTTTAAAATCAGATCTTGACTTGGGGTGTACGTGGACCAGCCCTTCGAGCAGCACACCCGAATATTTGAAGGAAGCTCTAGGGATGAAGAAGCCAAAGCATAACCAATCTGCTAGCAATGGTCATATACCTGGAACCCCCATGTACAAAGAGAAAGAAGATATGTATGATGAGATCATTGAATTGAAGAAGATGTTGCACTCTCAGAAAAACAACGTGGACATGGTGAAAACAAAGCTCCGGAGATTAGAGGAGGCAAATAACAAGACGGATCGGCAGATTGAGCAGCTTTTGGATCCATCCCGGGGCTCAGAATTTGCCATGACGCTAGGGCAGGAAAAAGATCGGAAACTAGCTGGGTCATCAATGGACTGAAACAGAGGATTCTCAAATTAGAGCAACAGTGCAAGGAAAAGGATGATGTCAACAAACTCCAGACAGATGTAAAGACAACTAACTTGAAAAAGAAGCGGATTACTCTGGAGACTTACCATGAAGAGATCCATCGTCTTCAGATTCTTCTGGCAAATTCCGGAGCTGCAGGAAGGAAGATCTCTCCAGAAAAATCAACCACACAGAAATAGCAGAAGACAATAAAGGCTGCTGTCATGCATTTAGCCAGGAATGTTAGAGAATTGCAAGATGAGATCCAGAGCTTGAAAGGAGATCTGGACAAAGTGCTGAGCAATTCTCCTATTTCCAGCAAAAAGATGAAGTAACTGAGGCATAAAGAAGTTAAATGACTTGCCCAAGATCACACAGTAGACAAGTGGCCGAGTCAGAACTGTGCTTCGTTCTCGCCTGTCCCGCCATCGATCCCTGGCCCAAGTCATCCCCCGGGCCTGGAATGCCCTCCCTCCGCACATCCACCAAGCTAGCTCTCTTCCTCCCTTCAAAGCCCTGAGAGCTCACCTCCTCCAGGAGGCCTTCCCAGACTGAGCCCCCTCCTTCCTCTCCCCCTCCTCCCCCTCCCCATCCCCCCACCTTACCTCCTTCCCCTCCCCACAGCACCTGTATATATGTATATATGTTTGTATGTATTTATTACTCTATTTATTTATTTATTTTACTGGTACGTATTTATTCTATTCATTTTATTTTGTTAATATGTTTTGTTTTGTTGTCTGTCTCCCCCTTCTAGACTGTGAGACCGCTGATGGGTAGGGACCGACTCTAAATGTTGCGAACTTGTACTTCCCAAGCGTTTAATACAGTGTTCTGCACACACTAAGCGCTCAATAAATACAATTGAATGAATGAATGAATGAACTCCCCCAATCATTCATTCACTCACTAATTTAATCGTATTTATTGAGCTCTTACTTATTGAACACTTTACTAAGCTCTTGGGAAAGTACAACAAGAAACAGTGACATTCTCTGCCCCAGTCATCAGGTGACTTTCTCTCCCACCCCCCAGACTCCTCCACTCCACTCCCCAACCCTCATTTAATTTTCTCACCCGTTTCCCCCTCTCCCTTATGCTTCTTAATATTACTTCTCTATTTCCTTCCCTTCCTCGTAACACCCTCACTATTGCTGTGACTTCAGACCTAGCGCCCTAAAGGAGGTGATTGCTATAAAATCCAAACTGATGTATCATAACGGTGATACCCGGTGTAAATTTAGCTATGTTGCCAATTATGTTCTTCATTTTAAATGCCCGAGGACGCCTTGTTCATATATATTTTTTGTGGTTTTTGTTAAGCACTTACTATGTGTCAGGCACTGTACTAAGTGCTGGGATAGATACAAGCTAGTCAAGTTGGAGACAGTCCCTGTCCCACATAGGGCTCACAGTCTTAATCTCCACTTTACAGATGAGGTAACTGAGGCAAGAGGGAGTGTCTGTACTAACTCTTTCTCTACCCTTTCTCACTCTTTCTCACCCTTGTTCTCTTTCTCTTACTCCCGTTTTTCATTATTTCTCACCCTTGTTCTCTTTCTGTCCCCTTTCTTTTTCCTTGTTCTCTATCTCTCCCATTCCTCACTCTTTCTCACCCTTGCTTTCCTTTTCTCCCCTTCCTCACTCGTTCTTGCTTATTCTCTTTATCTCCCTCTCCTTCCTCATTCTTTCTTGCCCTTGTTCTTTTTCTCTCTCTCCATTTCCTCACTCTGTCTCACCCTTGCTCTTTCTCTCCTCTTCCTCACTCTTTCTTGCTCTGGCTCTCTTTATCTCTTTTCCATTCCTCCCTCTTTCTCACCTTTCCTCTCTTTATCTCTCTCCCTTTCACTCTTTCTCTCATCCTCCTTCTTCCTTCTTCACTCTTTCTTTCCCTTGCTCACTTCCTCTCTCTCCCCTTCCTCAATGTTTCTCAACCTCACTGTCTTTCACTCTCTCTTTCTGTCTGTCTTCCTCTCACATTGCTCTGCAGGCTTCTCCAAGGTCTAACTGGAAATTCACGAGGATGAAGGCCATAGAAATTTGTGGGGGGGTTGTGATGTTATTGCAGATGAGCACTGGGGTCTTGGGAAATTTATTTCTCCTTCTGTTTTACAACCGCCTGGCCACCAGCAGCCCCTGGCTCAGCTCCTCAGATTTTTCCCTCACCCACCTGGCTTTGGTAAACACCAAAGTATTTCTCTCCAGGGGCATCCCCAACTTTCAGGTTGGGGATGGAGAATTTTCCTGGGAGATTTGAGGTGTAAAGCACTTCTGTACCTGTACCGAGTGGTCCGGGGCCTTACGATCTGCAGCACCTGCCTCCTGAGCACCTTCCATGCTGTCACCATCAGCCCCAGAACCCCTCGATGGGCCAGGATCAAGGTCAGATTCCCCAAGTGTGTCGTCCCCCTCTGCCTCCTGTCCTGGTTCCTCAATCTTCTGATTTACATTAGTGTGTGCCAGTGGGTGTGAGAGGCTTCCAGAACAGCAGCACAGCTTCAATATCACTGGATCTCGAATATTGCTCACTAGTCATTGGTGGCACAAAAAGTGCCTTGGTCACCTCGGACGTGATTTCCCTCCAGCCTCTGTTCTTCGTGGGGCTCATGAGCATGGCCTGTGACTACATGGTCTGGGTCCTGCACAGGCACCAACAGCAGGTCTGACACCTCCACGTGCCTGGACGGTCCCCCGGAACCGAGGTCAGGTCGGTCAGAAGGATCGTGGCCCTGGTCACCCTCTTCATCCTTCACTATGGGCGACAGTCCATCATGCTGAACATTTTAATAAATGTGAAGGAGAAGTCAGCTTTGCTGGTGAACAGTCAACTTATGTTGTCCTTCACATTTTCAGTCATCAGTCCCTTCCTGATGATTTCTGGGGACAGGAGGATAAGAAGATTCTGGAAGACAGAATCTCCAGTTTCCAATACGGGTCCCTCATAGAATCCCTGGACAGATCCCCGTCTGCCCACCTCATCTCACCAGAATAGTGTGGCCAGACGTCCCAGACGGGGTGGGACCAGACTGGTAATGAAGGGGTCTTATCCCTTATCCTCCAGGTCTCAGGCAGTTATAGGGGTGGCCAAGGCTGCTTCTGTCTTCCTGACAGGTCTTGAGGTGGTAGCCCGCTTCCACCCCTGGGAAGCAGTATGGTCTGGTGGATAGAGTACAGGCCTGAGTGTCAAAAGGACCTAAATTCTAATCTCAGCTCTGCCACTTGTCTGCTGTGTGATCTTGGGAAAGTCACTTCAATTCTCTGGGCCTCAGTTACCTCATCTTTAAATTGGGGAATAAGACTGAGAGCCCCATATAGGACATGGATCAGGTCCAATCTGATTATCTTGTATCTCCCTCTGCGCTTAGAACACTGCTTGAGACATAGTAAGCATTTAACAAATACCATCATCCTCATCATCAACCCAGTTCTGTTGGCATTAGAATCTCTCCCTCCCTGTCTTGGTTAAAGTTGATCTGGACCTGCCTCATGGGGACAGAAACATGGGTTCTGTTCAGCAGGGTGACATCGAATATACATTAGTCTATCAATCGCATTTATTCAGCATTTACTGTGTGCACAGCACTGTAATCAGCTCTTGGGAGTGTACAATATAACAGAGTTGGTAGGCACGTTCCCTGCCCTCAGTGATCTTACCGTCTAGAAGGGCAGACAGAATTCAATCAATAGTGTTCAATAATAACAATATTTACTATGTTTACTATGCTTAATATGTCCTTGCTATGTGCCAAACATTGTTCTAAGCGCTGGGATAGATACAATTTAATCAGATTGGACACAATCTCTGTCCCAGATGGGGCCCACATTCTTAATCCCCATTTTACAGATGAGGTAATTGAGGACTAAGGAAATTAAGTGACTTGCCCAAGGTCACACAGCACACATGTGACAGAGCTGGGATAAGAACCCAGGACCTTCTGACTTCCAAGCTCATGCTGTATCCACTCAACCACACCGCTTATCTTACTGGGTGCAGGGCACTATCCTAAGCTCTTGGGAGAGTATGAAATGAATGAGTTGGTAGACATGTCCCCTGCTCACAATGAGCTTACAGCCGAGAGGTGGAGACAGACTTTAATCAATCAATTAATGGTATTTATTGAGTGCTTACAGTGTCCAGCACACTGTACAAAACACTTAGGACAGTACAAAGAACAAAGGTGCCAGATACATTATCTGCCCACAACTAGGTTACAGTCTAGAGGGAAGACAGACATTAATACGGATATGTACATAAATGTTATGGTGCTGAATAGAAAATTCTAAGGTCCTCTCTGATCTTTATCCAGCTTTCCTCCAGGAATACTAAAACCTAGAAATTCTGATCAGGATAGATCAGAGACCGTTCACCAAAAGTGTTCTAAATCAATCAATCAATCGTATTTATTGAGCCCTTACTGTGTGCAGAGCACTGTACTAAGCGCCTGGGAAGTACAAGTTGGCAACATATAGAGACAGTCCCTACCCAACAGTGGGTTCGCAGTCTAAAAGGGGGAGACAGAGAAAAAAACCAAACATACTAACAAAATAAAATAGACTATATATGCACAAGTAAAATCAATGAATAAATAAAGAGTAATAAATATGTACAAACATATATACATATATACAGGTGCTGTGGAGAAGGGAAGGAGGTAAGATGGGGGGGTGGAGAGGGGGACGACGGGGAGAGGAAGGAAGGGGCTCAGTCTGGGAAGGCCTCCTGGAGGAGGTGAGCTCTCAGTAGGGCCTTGAAGAGAGGAAGAGAGCTAGCTTGGCGGGTGGGCAGAGGGAGGGCATTCCAGGCCCGGAGGATGACGTGGGCCGGGGGTCGATGGCGGGACAGGCGAGAACGAGGTACTCTGAGGAGATTAACGGCAGAGGAGCGGAGGGTGCGGGGTGGGCTGTAGAAGAAGAGAAGGGAGGTGAGGTAGGAGGAGGCGAGGTGATGGAGAGCCTTGAAGCCCACGGTAAGGAGTTTCTGCCTGATGTGCAGATTGATTGGTAGCCACTGGAGATTTTTGAGGAGGGGAGTAACATGCCCAGAGCGTTTCTGGACAAAGACAATCCGGGCAGCCTCGTGAAGTATGGATTGAAGTGGGGAGAGACACGAGGATGGGAGATCAGAGAGAAGGCTGATGCAGTAGTCCAGATGGGATAGGATGAGAGCTTGAACGAGCAGGGTAGCGTTTTGGATGGAGAGGAAAGGGCGGATCTTGGCAATGTTGTGGAGCTGAGACCGGCAGGTTTTGGTGACGGCTTGGATGTGAGGGGTGAATGAGAGAGCAGAATCGAGGATGACACCAAGGTTGCTGCCTTGTGAGACGGGAAGGATGGTAGTGCCGTCAACAGAGATGGGAAAGTCAGGGAGAGGGCAGGGTTTGGGAGGGAAGACAAGGAGTTCATTCTTGGACATGTTGAGTTTTCTAAATATGTTAGTGACACAAAATGATTGTGCGAGAAACACAAGCATTCCTTAAAGAGAGAATGCTCAGAGTATGTACATGTCCGTAATTTATTTTAGTGTCTGTCTCCCCATCTCGACTCTAAGCTCCTCGTGGGCAGGAAATTTCTTTGTTGCATTGTCCCTTCCCAAGCACTTAGTGTAGTGCATACATAAGCCTTGTGCACAGGCAACATGTCTATCAGCATACATAAGCCTTGTGCACAGGCAACATGTCTACCAGCCCTGTTGTACTCTCCCAAGCTTTTAGAACAATGCTCAGCAAACAGTAAGCACTCAATAAATACCTTGATGGAAGGCGGGAGGGAGGGAGGGAGGAAGGAAGAGAGGAAGGGAGGGAGGAAGGAAGGAAGGAAGAAAGAAAGGAAGGAAGGAAGGAAGGAAGGAAGGAAGGAAGGAAGGAAGGAATGAACGAATGAACGAACGAAGGAACGAAGGAACGAATGAAGGAACGAAGGAACGAAGGAACGAAGGAAGGAACGAAGGGCAGACACTAAAATAAATAAAAATTTGTGTATATGTACATAAGTGCTATGGAGCTGAGTACGGGGTGAATATCAAGCCCTGGTGGTAGAGAAGTGGCGTGGCTCAGTGGAAAGAGCACAGGTTCGGGAGTCAGAGGTCATGGGTTCTAATTGCGACTCCGTCACTTGTCAGCTATGTGACTTTGGGCAAGTCACTTAACTTCTCTGTGCCTCAGTACCTGATTATCTCTTGTCTACCCCACCACTTGGTATAATGCTTGGCACATAATAAGCGCTTAACAAATAACATTATTATTATTATAGTCTATTAGCTATTCTAAAATTTCGATTTTTCAATAGTTATTTAAAAAGTAAAAAAGAATCTACTACAGCTGGAATTACATTGGATCATTTAAGAGGATACAATGCCAGCTGTTAGGTTTTTTTTACTTTTCAAATAACTTTTTTATTACAGCTAAAACAATGATCAATAATAATGTCATT